>NW_026527225.1:375877-581305 GCF_022682495.2 Desmodus rotundus | reverse complement strand
GGAGGCAAACCCGCAGACCCCTCTGGCCCGAACCCACCACTGCGAAGATCACCCTTTCTTCCATCCGTAAAGGGGTCACGCTTGAGGAGTGGAAGAACATGGGGAGGCCCCCAGGAGATGGCTTTTCTCCGAGCCGCGGCTGGCTCGTTGGGCCTATACGTGGGGCCGCATGCGCACTCAGGCTCCCAAGCACACACCTCCCTCGGCTCACCTAACCCATCCTTTAGAGGTCACAGCAGTTCCACAGGGTCCCTGGGCACCTGTCTGTGGACACAGGAGCCCTCCCTGCCACTAGAGGACCAAGCGATTTACGCTGGGGAACACTGCCCAGAAGCACTCCTAGCCTCGCACAGACACTGTGCGCAGGATTAGACTTGTGGACGAGAGGCCTGGGCGGGGAATTTTCCAGGGAACTCTCTAAAGGCCAGGTGCCCTCTGTCGCCCTGGGAGTGCCCACGCCATCCCTTAACCCTGCAGGACACTATCATCCAGCAATAAGCAGCCCTCTGCCTCCACGGGGCTCGAACACCTGGGCCGTTGTGAGAGCACCTGGCGTACGTGCAGGCAAACCACAGACCCCTCTGGCCCGAACCCACCACTGCGAAGATCCCCCCTTTTCTTCCATCTGTAAAGGGGTCCTCCTTGAGGAGTGGAGGAACATGGGGAGGCCCCCAGGAGATGGCTTTTCTCCGAGCCGCGGCTGGCAGGTTTTGGGCCTTTACGTGGGCCGCGCGTGCGCACTCAGGCTCCCCACACCAAGCCTCAGTCGGGTCACGGGACTCACCCCTTGAGGTGTCTCCTGACCCACCCTTGAGGAGTCACGTCACCCACCCTGAGGGGTCACGTGACCCACCCCAGAGGGGTCACGTGACCCACCCTGAGGGGTCTCGTGACCCACCCCTGAGGGGTCACGTGACCCACCCTTGAGGGGTCTCGTGACCCACGCTTTTCGGGTCACGTGACCGCCCCTTTAGGGGTCTCGTGACCCCACCCTTGAGGGGTCCCGTGACCCACCCTTGAGGGGTCTCGTGACCCACCCTTGGGAGGTCACCTGCCCCACCCTTGAGGGGTCACATGACCCACCCTTGAGAGGTCACAGCAGTTTTACAGGGTCCCTGCGCACCCTGTTCGGGGAAACTGAAGCCCTCCCTGCCACTCAGAGGACCGCACGATTTCCCACAGGCCACACTGCCTATCAGCACCTTCAGCCCAGCACAGACAGTGTGCTAAGGACATACTTGGGTACCGGGGACATGGGCGGGGGAATTCCCATGGAACTCTCTAAGGGCCCGGTGCCCTGTGTGGCCCGGGGAGTGCCCATGCCGTTCCTTGACCCCGCAGGACACTTGCATCCAGCAATAAGCAGCCCTCTGCCTCCACGGGGCTGGAACACCAGCGCCCGGTGTGCGGGCACCTGGCGTACGTGGAGGCAAACCCGCAGACCCCTCTGGCCCGAACCCACCCACTGCGAAGATCACCCTTTCCTTCCATCCGTAAAGGGGTCACGCTTGAGGAGTGGAAGAACATGGGGAGGCCCCAGGAGATGGCTTTTCTCGAGCCGCGGCTGGCTCATTTCGGGCCTATACGTGGGCCGCGCATGCGCACTCAGGCTCCCAAGCACACACCTCCCTCGGCTCACCTAACCCACCCTTTAGAGGTCACAGCAGTTCCACAGGGTCCCCTGGGCACCTGTTCTGTGGACACAGGAGCCCCTCCCTGGCACTAGAGGACCACGCGATTTCCGCTGGGGAACACTGCCCAGAAGCACTCCTAGCCTCGCACAGACACTGTGCGCAGGATAGACTTGTGGACGAGAGGCCTGGGCGGGGAATTTTCCAGGGAACTCTCTAAAGGCCAGGTGCCCTCTGTCGCCCTGGGAGTGCCCACGCCGTCCTTAACCCTGCAGGACACTATCATCCCAGCACTAAGCAGCCTCTGCCTCCACGGGGCTCGAACACCTGGGCCCGTTGTGAGAGCACCTGGCGTACGTGCAGGCAAACCACAGACCCCTCTGGCCCGAACCCACCACTGCGAAGATCCCCCTTTTCTTCCATCTGTAAAGGGGTCCTCCTTGAGGAGTGGAGGAACATGGGAGGCCCCCAGGAGATGGCTTTTCTCCGAGCCGCGGCTGGCAGGTTTTGGGCCTATACGTGGGCGCGCGTGCGCACTCAGGCTCCCCACCACAAGCCTCACTCGGGTCACGGGACTCACCCTTGAGGTGTCTCCCTGACCCACCCCTTGAGGAGTCACGTCACCCACCCCTGAGGGGTCACGTGACCACCACCAGAGGGGTCACGTGACCCCACCCTGAGGGGTCTCGTGACCCACCCCTGAGGGGTCACGTGACCACCCCAGAGGGGTCACGTGACCCCACCCCTGAGGGGTCTCGTGACCACCCACTGAGGGGTACGTGACCACCCAGAGGGGTCACGTGACCCACCCCTGACGGGTCTCGTGACCCACCCCTGAGGGGTCTCGTGATCACCCCTTGAGGGGTCCCGTGACCCAACCCTTGAGGGGTCTCGTGACCACCCTTGGGAGGTCACCTGCCCCACCCTTGAGGGGTCACATGACGCACCTTGAGAGGTCACAGCAGTTTTACAGGGTCCTGGCACCTGTTCAGGGAAACAGAAGCCCTCCCTGCCACTCAGAGGACCGCACGATTTCCACAGGCCACACTGCCTAGCAGCACCTTCAGCCCGCACAGACAGTGTGCTAAGGACAGAATTGGGTACCGGGGACATGGGCGGGGAATTCCCATGGAACTCTCTAAGGGCCCGGTGCCCTGTGTGGCCCCGGGAGTGCCCATGCCGTTCCTTGACCCGCAGGACACTTGCATCCAGCAATAAGCAGCCCTCTGCCTCCACGGGGCTCAAACACCTGCGCCCGGTGTGCGGGCACCTGGCTTACGTGGAGGCAAACCCGCAGACCCCTCTGGCCCGAACCCACCACTGCGAAGATCACCCTTTCTTCCATCCGTAAAGGGGTCACGCTTGAGGAGTGGAAGAACATGGGAGGCACCCGGGAGATGGCTTTTCTCCGAGCCGCGGCTGGCTCGTTTCGGGCGTATACGTGGGCCCCGCATGCGCACTCAGGCTCCCAAGCACACACCTCCCTCGGCTCACCTAACCCACCCTTTAGAGGTCACAGCAGTTCCACAGGGTCCCTGGGCAACCTGTCTGTGGACACAGGAGCCCTCCCCTGCCACCTAGAGGACCACGCGATTTCCGCTGGGGATCACTGCCCAGAAGCACTCCTAGCCTCGCACAGACACTGTGCGCAGGATAGACTTGTGGACGAGAGGCCTGGGCGGGGAATTTTCCAGGGAACTCTCTAAAGGCCAGGTGCCCTCTGTCGCCTGGGAGTGCCCACGCCGTCCCTTAACCCTGCAGGACACTATCATCCAGCAATAAGCAAGCCCTCTGCCTCCACGGGGCTCGAAACACTGGGCCCGTTGTGAGAGCACCTGGCGTACGTGCAGGCAAACCACAGGACCCCTCTGGCCGAACCACCACTGCGAAGATCCCCCTTTTCTTCCATCTGTAAAGGGGTCCTCCTTGAGGAGTGGAGGAACATGGGGAGGCCCCTAGGAGATGGCTTTTCTCCGAGCCGCGGCTGGCAGGTTTTGGGCCTATACCTGGGCGCGAGTGCGCACTCAGGCTCCCACCACAAGCCTCACTCGGGTCACGGGACTCACCCTTGAGGTGTCTCCTGACCCACCCTTGAGGAGTCACGTCACCCACCCCTGAGGGGTCACGTGACCCACCCCAGAGGGGTCACGTGACCCACCCCTGAGGGGTCTCGTGACCCACCCCTGAGGGGTCACGTGACCCACCCCTGAGGGGTCTCGTGACCCACCCCTGAGGGGTCTCGTGACCCCACCCTGAGGGGTCACGTGACCCACCTTGAGGGGTCTCGTGACCCACGCTTTTCGGGTCACGTGAACCGCCCTTTAGGGGTCTCGTGACCCACCACCTTGAGGGGTCCGTGACCCCAACCCTTGAGGGGTCTCGTGACCACACCCTTGGGAGGTCACCTGCCCCACCCTTGAGGGGTCACATGACCCACCTTGAGAGGTCACAGCAGTTTTAACAGGGTCCTGCGCACCTGTTCGGGGAAACAGAAGCCCTCCTGCCACTCAGAGGACCGCACGATTTCCCACAGGCCACACTGCCTAGCAGCACCTCAGCCCAGCACAGACAGTGTGCTAAGGACATACTTGGGTACCGGGGACATGGGCGGGGGAATTTCCATGGAACTCTCTAAGGGCCCGGTGCCCTGTGTGGCCCGGGAGTGCCCATGCCGTTCCTTGACCCCGCAGGACACTTGCATCCAGCAATAAGCAGCCCTCTGCCTCCACGGGGCTCAAACACCTGCGCCGGTGTGCGGGCACCTGGCTTACGTGGAGGCAAACCCGCAGACCCCTCTGGCCCGAACCCACCACTGCGAAGATCACCCTTTCTTCATCCGTAAAGGGGTCACGCTTGAGGAGTGGAAGAACATGGGGAGGCCCCAGGAGATGGCTTTTCTCCGAGCCGCGGCTGGCTCGTTTCGGGCCTATACGTGGGCCGCGCATGCGCACTCAGGCTCCCAAGCACACACCTCCCTCGGCTCACCTAAACCCATCCTTTAGAGGTCACAGCAGTTCCACAGGGTCCCTGGGCACCTGTCTGTGGACACAGGAGCCCTCCCTGCCACCTAGAGGACCAAGCGATTTCCGCTGGGGAACACTGCCAGAAGCACTCCTAGCCTCGCACAGACACTGTGCGCAGGATAGACTTGTGGACGAGAGGCCTGGGCGGGGAATTTTCCAGGGAACTCTCTAAAGGCCAGGTGCACCTCTGTCGCCCTGGGAGTGCCCACGCATCCCTTAAACCTGCAGGACACTATCATCCAGCAATAAGCAGCCCTCTGCCTCCACGGGGCTCGAACACCTGGGCCGTTGTGAGAGCACCTGGCGTACGTGCAGGCAAACCCACAGACCCCTCTGGCCCGAACCCACCACTGCGAAGATCCCCCTTTTCTTCCATCTGTAAAGGGGTCCTCCTTGAGGAGTGGAGGAACATGGGGAGGCCCCAGGAGATGGCTTTTCTCCGAGCCGCGGCTGGCAGGTTTTGGGCCTATACGTGGGCCGCGCGTGCGCACTCAGGCTCCCCACCACAAGCCTCAGTCGGGTCACGGGACTCACCCTTGAGGTGTCTCTGACCCACCCTTGAGGAGTCACGTCCACCCACCCCTGAGGGGTCACGTGACCCACCCCAGAGGGGTCACGTGACCCACCCCTGAGGGGTCTCGTGACCCACCCCTGAGGGGTCACGTGACCCACCCTTGAGGGGTCTCGTGACCCACGCTTTTCGGGTCACGTGACCCGCCCTTTAGGGGTCTCGTGACCCACCCTTGAGGGGTCCCGTGACCCACCCTTGAGGGGTCTCGTGACCCACCCTTGGGAGGTCACCTGCCCCACCCTTGAGGGGTCACATGACCCACCTTGAGAGGTCACAGCAGTTTTACAGGGTCCCTGCGCACCTGTTCGGGGAAAACTGAAGCCCTCCCTGCCACTCAGAGGACGCACGATTTCCCACAGGCACACTGCCTATCAGCACCTTCAGCCCAGCACAGACAGTGTGCTAAGGACATACTTGGGTACCGGGGACATGGGCGGGGGAATTCCCATGGAACTCTCTAAGGGCCCGGTGCCCTGTGTGGCCCGGGGAGTGCCCATGCCGTTCCTTGACCCCGCAGGACACTTGCATCCAGCAATAAGCAGCCCTCTGCCTCCACGGGGCTCGAACACCAGCGCCCGGTGTGCGGGCAACTGGCGTACGTGGAGGCAAACCCCGCAGACCCCTCTGGCCCGAACCCACCACTGCGAAGATCACCCTTTCTTCCATCCGTAAAGGGGTCACGCTTGAGGAGTGGAAGAACATGGGGAGGCCCCCAGGAGATGGCTTTTCTCGAGCCGCGGCTGGCTCATTTCGGGACCTATACGTGGGCGCGCATGCGCACTCAGGCTCCCAAGCACACACCTCCCTCGGCTCACCTAACCACACCTTTAGAGGTCACAGCAAGTTCACAGGGTCCCTGGGCACCTGTCTGTGGACACAGGAGCCCTCCCTGCCACTAGAGGACCACGCGATTTCCGCTGGGGAACACTGCCCAGAAGCACTCCTAGCCTCGCACAGACACTGTGCGCAGGATAGACTTGTGGACGAGAGGCCTGGGCGGGGAATTTTCCAGGGAACTCTCTAAAGGCCAGGTGCCCTCTGTCGCCCTGGGAGTGACCCACGCCATCCCTTAACCCTGCAGGACACTATCATCCAGCAATAAGCAGCCCTCTGCCTCCACGGGGCTCGAAACCTGGGGCCCGTTGTGAGAGCACCTGGCGTACGTGCAGGCAAACCCACAGACCCCTCTGGCCCGACCCCACACTGCGAAGATCCCCTTTTCTTCCATCTGTAAAGGGGTCCTCCTTGAGGAGTGGAGGAACATGGGGAGGCCCCAGGAGATGGCTTTTCTCGAGCTGCGGCTGGCAGGTTTTGGGCCTATACCTGGCCGCGCGTGCGCACTCAGGCTCCCCACCACAAGCCTCAGTCGGGTCACGGGACTCACCCTTGAGGTGTCTCTGACCCACCCTTGAGGAGTCACGTCACCCACCCTGAGGGGTCACGTGACCCACCCCAGAGGGGGTCACGTGACCCACCCCTGAGGGGTCTCGTGACCCACCCCAGAGGGGTCACGTGACCCACCCCTGAGGGGTCTCGTGACCCACCCCAGATGGGTCACGTGACCCACCCCCTGAGGGGTCTCGTGACCCACCCCTGAGGGGTCACGTGACCCACCCTTGAGGGGTCTCGTGACCCACGCTTTTCGGGTCACGTGACCGCCCTTTAGGGGTCTCGTGACCCCACCCTTGAGGGGTCCGTGACCCACCTTGAGGGGTCTCGTGACCTACCCTTGGGCGGTCACCTGCCCCACCCTTGAGGGGTCACATGACCCACCCTTGAGAGGTCACAGCAGTTTTACAGGGTCCTGCGCACCTGTTCGGGGAAACAGAAGCCCTCCCTGCCACTCAGAGGACCGCACGATTTCCACAGGCCACACTGCCTATCAGCACCTTCAGCCCGCACAGACAGTGTGCTAAGGACATACTTGGGTACCGGGGACATGGGCGGGGGAATTCCATGGAACTCTCTAAGGGCCCGGTGCCCTGTGTGGCCCGGGGAGTGCCCATGCCGTTCCTTGACCCCGCAGGACACTTGCATCCAGCAATAAGCAGCCCTCTGCCTCCACGGGGCTCAAACACCTGCGCCGGTGTGCGGGCACCTGGCGTACGTGGAGGCAAACCCGCAGACCCCTCTGGCCCGAAACCCACCACTGCGAAGATCACCCTTTCTTTCCATCCGTAAAGGGGTCACGCTTGAGGAGTGGAAGAACATGGGAGGCCCCCAGGAGATGGCTTTTCTCCGAGCCGCGGCTGGCTCGTTTCGGGCCTATACGTGGGCCGCGCATGCGCACTCAGGCTCCCAAGCACACACCTCCCTCGGCTCACCTAACCCACCCTTTAGAGGTCACAGCAGTTCCACAGGGTCCCTGGGCACCTGTCTGTGGACACAGGAGCCCTCCTGCCACCTAGAGGACCAAGCGATTTCCGCTGGGGAACACTGCCCAGAAGCACTCCTAGCTCGCACAGACACTGTGCGCAGGATAGACTTGTGGACGAGAGGCCTGGGCGGGGAATTTTCCAGGGAACTCTCTAAAGGCCCAGGTGCCCTCTGTCGCCCTGGGAGTGCCCACGCCGTCCCTTAACCTGCAGGACACTATCATCCAGCAATAAGCAGCCCTCTGCCTCCACGGGGCTCGAACACCTGGGCCCGTTGTGAGAGCACCTGGCGTACGAGCAGGCAAACCCACAGACCCCTCTGGCCCGAACCCACCACTGCGAAGATCCCCCTTTTCTTCCATCTGTAAAGGGGTCCTCCTTGAGGAGTGGAGGAACATGGGGAGGCCCACAGGAGATGGCTTTTCTCGAGCCGCGGCTGGCAGGTTTTGGGCCTATACCTGGGCCGCGCGTGCGCACTCAGGCTCCCACCACAAGCCTCACTCGGGTCACGGGACTCACCCTTGAGGTGTCTCCTGACCCACCCTTGAGGAGTCACGTCACCCACCCCTGAGGGGTCACGTGACCCACCCCTGAGGGGTCACGTGACCCACACCTGAGGGGTCTAGTGACCCCACCCCTGAGGGGTCACGTGACCACCCAGAGGGGTCACCGTGACCCACCCCTGAGGGGTCTCGTGACCCACCCCTGAGGGGTCACGTGACCCACCCTTGAGGGGTCTCGTGACCCACGCTTTTCGGGTCACGTGACCCGCCCTTTAGGGGTCTCGTGATCCACCCTTGAGGGGTCCCGTGACCCACCCTTGAGGGGTCTCGTGACCCCACCCTTGGGAGGTCACCTGCCCCACCCTTGAGGGGTCACATGACGCACCTTGAGAGGTCACAGCAGTTTTACAGGGTCCCTGCGCACCTGTTCGGGGAAACAGAAGCCTCCCTGCCACTCAGAGGACCGCACGATTTCCCACAGGCCACACTGCCTATCAGCACCTTCAGCCCCGCACAGACAGTGTGCTAAGGACAGACTTGGGTACCGGGGACATGGGCGGGGGAATTCCATGGAACTCTCTAAGGGCCCGGTGCCCTGTGTGGCCCCGGGAGTGCCCATGCCGTTCCTTGACCCCGCAGGACACTTGCATCCAGCAATAAGCAGCCCTCTGCCTCCACGGGGCTCAAACACCTGCGCCCGGTGTGCGGGCACCTGGCTTACGTGGAGGCAAACCCGCAGACCCTCTGGCCCGAACCCACCACTGCGAAGATCACCCTTTCTTTCCATCCGTAAAGGGGTCACGCTTGAGGAGTGGAAGAACATGGGGAGGCCCCAGGAGATGGCTTTTCTCCGAGCCGCGGCTGGCTCGTTTCGGGCCTATACGTGGGCCACGCATGCGCACTCAGGCTCCCAAGCACACACCTCCCCTCGGCTCACCTAACCCACCCTTTAGAGGTCACAGCAGTTCCACAGGGTCCATGGGCACCTGTCTGTGGACACAGGAGCCCTCCCTGCCACCTAGAGGACCACGCGATTTCCGCTGGGGAACACTGCCCAGAAGCACTCCTAGCTCGCACAGACACTGTGCGAGGCTAGGAGTGCTTCTGGGCAGTGTTCCCCAGCGGAAATCGCGTGGTCCTCTAGGTGGCAGGGAGGGCTCCTGTGTCACAGACAGGTGCCCATGGACCCTGTGGAACTGCTGTGACCTCTAAAGGGTGGGTTAGGTGAGCCGAGGGAGGTGTGTGCTTGGGAGCCTGAGTGCGCATGCGTGGCCCACGTATAGGCCCGAAACGAGCCAGCCGCGGCTCGGAGAAAAGCCATATCCTGGGGGCCTCCCCATGTTCTTCCACTCCTCAAGCGTGACCCCCTTTACGGATGGAAGAAAGGGTGATCTTCGCAGTGGTGGGTTCGGGCCAGAGGGGTCTGCGGGTTTGCCTCCACGTAAGCCAGGTGCCCGCACAACGGGCGCAGGTGTTTGAGCCCCGTGGAGGCAGAGGGCTGCTTATTGCTGGATGCAAGTGTCCTGCGGGGTCAAGGAACGGCATGGGCACTCCCGGGGCCACACAGGGCACCGGGCCCTTAGAGAGTTCCATGGGAATTCCCCCGCCCATGTCCCCGGTACCCAAGTCTGTCCTTAGCACACTGTCTGTGCGGGGGCTGAAGGTGCTGATAGGCAGTGTGGCCTGTGGGAAATCGTGCGGTCCTCTGAGTGGCAGGAGGGCTTCTGTTTCCCCCGAACAGGTGCGCAGGGACCCTGTAAAACTGCTGTGACCTCTCAAGGTGCGTCATGTGACCCCTCAAGGGTGGGGCAGGTGACCTCCCAAGGGTGGGTCACGAGACCCCTCAAGGGTGGGTCACGGGACCCCTCAAGGGTGGGATCACGAGACCCTAAAGGGCGGGTCACGTGACCCGAAATGCGTGGGTCACGAGACCCCTCAAGGGTGGGTCACGTGACCCCTCAGGGGTGGGTCACGAGACCCCTCAGGGGTGGGTCACGTGACCCTCTGGGGTGGTCACGTGACCCCTCAGGGGTGGGTCACTAGACCCCTCAGGGGTGGGTCACGTGACCCCTCAGGGGTGGGTCACGTGACCCCTCAGGGGTGGGTGACGTGACTCCTCAAGGGTGGGTCAGGAGACACCTCAAGGGTGAGTCCCGTGACCGAGTGAGGCTTGTGGTGGGGAGCCTGAGTGCGCACGCGCGGCCCAGGTATAGGCCCAAAACCTGCCAGCCGCGGCTCGGAGAAAAAGCCATCTCCTGTGGGCCTCCCCATGTTCCTCCACTCCTCAAGGAGGACCCCTTTACAGATGGAAGAAAAGGGGGATCTTCGCAGTGGTGGGTTCGGGCCAGAGGGGTCTGTGGGTTTGCCTGCACGTACGCCAGGTGCTCTCACAACGGGCCCAGGTGTTCGAGCCCCGTGGAGGCAGAGGGCTGCTTATTGCTGGATGATAGTGTCCTGCAGGGTTAAGGGACGGCGTGGGCACTCCCAGGGCGACAGAGGGCACCTGGCCTTTAGAGAGTTCCCTGGAAAATTCCCCGCCCAGGCCTCTCGTCCACAAGTCTATCCTGCGCACAGTGTCTGTGCGAGGCTAGGAGTGCTTCTGGGCAGTGTTCCACAGCGGAAATCGCTTGGTCCTCTAGGTGGCAGGGAGGGCTCCTGTGTCCACAGACAGGTGCCCAGGGACCCTGTGGAACTGCTGTGACCTCTAAAGGGTGGGTTAGGTGAGCCGAGGGAGGTGTGTGCTTGGGAGCCTGAGTGAGCATGCGCGGCCCACGTATAGGCCCGAAACGAGCCAGCGCGGCTCGGAGAAAAGCCATCTCCTGGGGGCCTCCCCATGTTCTTCCACTCCTCAAGCGTGACCCCTTTACGGATGGAAGAAAGGGTGATCTTCGCAGTGGTGGGTTCGGGCCAGAGGGGGTCTGCGGGTTTGCCTCCACGTACGCCAGGTGCCCGCACACGGGCGCAGGTGTTTGAGCCCCGTGGAGGCAGAGGGCTGCTTATTGCTGGATGCAAGTGTCCTGCGGGGTCAAGGAACGGCTATGGGCACTCCCCGGGCCACACAGGGCACCGGGCCCTTAGAGAGTTCATGGGAATTCCCCCGCCCATGTCCCGGTACCCAAGTATGTCCTTAGCACACTGTCTGTGCGGGGCTGAAGGTGCTGATAGGCAGTGTGGCCTGTGGGAAATCGTGCGGTCCTCTGAGTGGCAGGGAGGGCTTCTGTTTCCCCGAACAGGTGCGCAGGGACCCTGTAAAACTGCTGTGACCTCTCAAGGTGGGTCATGTGACCCCTCAAGGGTGGGGCAGGTGACCGCCCAAGGGTAGGTCACGAGACCCCTCAAGGGTGGGTCACGGGACCCCCTCAAGGGTGGGTCACGAGACCCCTAAAGGGCGGGTCACGTGACCCGAAAAGCGTGGGTCACGAGACCCCTCAAGGGTGGGTCACGTGACCCCTCAGGGGTGGGTCACGAGACCCCTCAGGGGTGGGTCACGTGACCCATCTGGGGTGGGTCACGAGACCCCTCAGGGGTGGGTCACGTGACCCCTCTGGGGTGGGTCACGAGACCCCTCAGGGGTGGGTCACGTGACCCCTCTGGGGTGGGTCACGTGACCCCTCAGGGGTGGGTGACGTGACTCCTCAAGGGTGGGTCAGGAGACACCCTCAAGGGTGAGTCCCGTGACCCGACTGAGGCTTGTGGTGGGGAGCCTGAGTGCGCACGCGCGGCCCAGGTATAGGCCCAAAAACCTGCCAGCCGCAGCTCGGAGAAAAGCCATCTCCTGGGGGCCTCCCCATGTTCCTCCACTCCTCAAGGAGGACCCCTTTACAGATGGAAGAAAAGGGGGATCTTCGCAGTGGTGGGTTCGGGGCCAGAGGGGTCTGTGGGTTTGCCTGCACGTACGCCAGGTGCTCTCACAACGGGCCCAGGTGTTCGAGCCCGTGGAGGCAGAGGGCTGCTTATTGCTGGATGATAGTGTCCTGCAGGGTTAAAGGGATGGCGTGGGCACTCCCAGGGCGACAGAGGGCACCTGGCCTTTAGAGAGTTCCCTGGAAAATTCCCCGCCCAGGCCTCTCGTCCACAAGTCTATCCTGCGCACAGTGTCTGTGCGAGGCTAGGAGTGCTTCTGGGCAGTGTTCCCCAGCGGAAATCGCGTGGTCCTCTAGGTGGCAGGGAGGGCTCCTGTGTCCACAGACAGGTGCCCAGGGACCCTGTGGAACTGCTGTGACCTCTAAAGGGTGGGTTAGGTGAGCCGAGGGAGGTGTGTGCTTGGGAGCCTGAGTGCGCATGCGCGGGCCCACGTATAGGCCCGAAATGAGCCAGCCGCGGCTCGGAGAAAAGCCATCTCCTGGGGGCCTCCCCATGTTCTTCCACTCCTCAAGCGTGACCCCCTTTACGGATGGAAGAAAGGGTGATCTTCGCAGTGGTGGGTTCGGGCCAGAGGGGTCTGCGGGTTTGCCCTCCACGTACGCCAGTTGCCCGCACACCGGGCGCTGGTGTTCGAGCCCCGTGGGCAGAGGGCTGCTTATTGCTGGATGCAAGTGTCCTGCGGGGTCAAGGAACGGCATGGGCACTCCCCGGGCCACACAGGGCACCGGGCCCTTAGAGAGTTCCATGGGAATTCCCCCGCCCATGTCCCCGGTACCCAAGTATGTCCTTAGCACACTGTCTGTGCTGGGCTGAAGGTGCTGATAGGCAGTGTGGCCTGTGGGAAATCGTGCGGTCCTCTGAGTGGCAGGGAGGGCTTCAGTTTCCCCGAACAGGTGCGCAGGGACCCTGTAAAACTGCTGTGACCTCTCAAGGTGGGTCATGTGACCCCTCAAGGGTGGGGCAGGTGACCTCCCAAGGGTGGGTCACGAGACCCCTCAAGGGTGGGTCACGGGACCCCTCAAGGGTGGGTCACGAGACCCCTAAAGGGCGGGTCACGTGACCCGAAAAGCGTGGGTCACGAGACCCCTCAAGGGTGGGTCACGTGACCCCTCAGGGGTGGGTCACGAGACCCCTCAGGGGTGGGTCACGTGACCCCTCTGGGGTGGGTCACGTGACCCCTCAGGGGTGGGTGACGTGACTCCTCAAGGGTGGGTCAGGAGACACCTCAAGGGTGAGTCCCGTGACCCGACTGAGGCTTGTGGTGGGGAGCCTGAGTGCGCACGCGCGGCCCACGTATAGGCCCAAAACCTGCCAGCCGCGGCTCGGAGAAAAGCCATCTCCTGGGGGCCTCCCCATGTTCCTCCACTCCTCAAGGAGGACCCCTTTACAGATGGAAGAAAAGGGGGATCTTCGCAGTGGTGGGTTCGGGCCAGAGGGGTCTGTGGGTTTGCCTGCACGTACGCCAGGTGCTCTCACAACGGGCCCAGGTGTTCGAGCCCCGTGGAGGCAGAGGGCTGCTTATTGCTGGATGATAGTGTCCTGCAGGGTTAAGGGATGGCGTGGGCACTCCCAGGGCGACAGAGGGCACCTGGCCTTTAGAGAGTTCCCTGGAAAATTCCCCGCCCAGGCCTCTCGTCCACAAGTCTATCCTGCGCACAGTGTCTGTGCGAGGCTAGGAGTGCTTCTGGGCAGTGTTCCCCAGCGGAAATCGCTTGGTCCTCTAGGTGGCAGGGAGGGCTCCTGTGTCCACAGACAGGTGCCCAGGGACCCTGTGGAACTGCTGTGACCTCTAAAGGATGGGTTAGGTGAGCCGAGGGAGGTGTGTGCTTGGGAGCCTGAGTGCGCATGCGCGGCCCACGTATAGGCCCGAAACGAGCCAGCCGCGGCTCGGAGAAAAGCCATCTCCTGGGGGCCTCCCCATGTTCTTCCACTCCTCAAGCGTGACCCCTTTACGGATGGAAGAAAGGGTGATCTTCGCAGTGGTGGGTTCGGGCCAGAGGGGTCTGCGGGTTTGCCTCCACGTAAGCCAGGTGCCCGCACACCGGGCGCAGGTGTTTGAGCCCCGTGGAGGCAGAGGGCTGCTTATTGCTGGATGCAAGTGTCCTGCGGGGTCAAGGAACGGCATGGGCACTCCCGGGGCCACACAGGGCACCGGGCCCTTAGAGAGTTCCATGGAAATTCCCCCGCCCATGTCCCCGGTACCCAAGTATGTCCTTAGCACACTGTCTGTGCTGGGCTGAAGGTGCTGCTAGGCAGTGTGGCCTGTGGGAAATCGTGCGGTCCTCTGAGTGGCAGGGAGGGCTTCTGTTTCCCCGAACAGGTGCGCAGGGACCCTGTAAAACTGCTGTGACCTCTCAAGGTGGGTCATGTGACCCCTCAAGGGTGGGGCAGGTGACCTCCCAAGGGTGGGTCACGAGACCCCTCAAGGGTGGGTCACGGGACCCCTCAAGGGTGGGTCACGAGACCCCTAAAGGGCGGGTCACGTGACCCGAAAAGCGTGGGTCACGAGACCCCTCAAGGGTGGGTCACGTGACCCCTCAGGGGTGGGTCACGAGACCCCTCAGGGGTGGGTCACGAGACCCCTCAGGGGTGGGTCACGTGACCCCTCAGGGGTGGGTCACGAGACCCCTCAGGGGTGGGTCACGTGACCCCTCTGGGGTGGGTCACGTGACCCCTCAGGGGTGGGTGACGTGACTCCTCAAGGGTGGGTCAGGAGACACCTCAAGGGTGAGTCCCGTGACCCGAGTGAGGCTTGTGGTGGGGAGCCTGAGTGCGCACGCGCGGCCCAGGTATAGGCCCAAAACCTGCCAGCCGCGGCTCGGAGAAAAGCCATCTCCTAGGGGCCTCCCCATGTTCCTCCACTCCTCAAGGAGGACCCCTTTACAGATGGAAGAAAAGGGGGATCTTCGCAGTGGTGGGTTCGGGCCAGAGGGGTCTGTGGGTTTGCCTGCACGTACGCCAGGTGCTCTCACAACGGGCCCAGGTGTTCGAGCCCCGTGGAGGCAGAGGGCTGCTTATTGCTGGATGATAGTGTCCTGCAGGGTTAAGGGACGGCGTGGGCACTCCCAGGGCGACAGAGGGCACCTGGCCTTTAGAGAGTTCCCTGGAAAATTCCCCGCCCAGGCCTCTCGTCCACAAGTCTATCCTGCGCACAGTGTCTGTGCGAGGCTAGGAGTGCTTCTGGGCAGTGATCCCCAGCGGAAATCGCGTGGTCCTCTAGGTGGCAGGGAGGGCTCCTGTGTCCACAGACAGGTGCCCAGGGACCCTGTGGAACTGCTGTGACCTCTAAAGGGTGGGTTAGGTGAGCCGAGGGAGGTGTGTGCTTGGGAGCCTGAGTGCGCATGCGGGGCCCACGTATACGCCCGAAACGAGCCAGCCGCGGCTCGGAGAAAAGCCATCTCCCGGGTGCCTCCCCATGTTCTTCCACTCCTCAAGCGTGACCCCTTTACGGATGGAAGAAAGGGTGATCTTCGCAGTGGTGGGTTCGGGCCAGAGGGGTCTGCGGGTTTGCCTCCACGTAAGCCAGGTGCCCGCACACCGGGCGCAGGTGTTTGAGCCCCGTGGAGGCAGAGGGCTGCTTATTGCTGGATGCAAGTGTCCTGCGGGGTCAAGGAACGGCATGGGCACTCCCGGGGCCACACAGGGCACCGGGCCCTTAGAGAGTTCCATGGGAATTCCCCCGCCCATGTCCCCGGTACCCAAGTCTGTCCTTAGCACACTGTCTGTGCGGGGCTGAAGGTGCTGCTAGGCAGTGTGGCCTGTGGGAAATCGTGCGGTCCTCTGAGTGGCAGGGAGGGCTTCTGTTTCCCTGAACAGGTGCGCAGGGACCCTGTAAAACTGCTGTGACCTCTCAAGGTGCGTCATGTGACCCCTCAAGGGTGGGGCAGGTGACCTCCCAAGGGTGGGTCACGAGACCCCTCAAGGGTGGGTCACGGGACCCCTCAAGGGTGGATCACGAGACCCCTCAGGGGTGGGTCACGAGACCCGTCAGGGGTGGGTCACGTGACCCCTCTGGGGTGGTCACGTGACCCCTCAGGGGTGGGTCACGAGACCCCTCAGGGGTGGGTCACGTGACCCCTCTGGGGTGGTCACGTGACCCCTCAGGGGTGGGTCACGAGACCCCTCAGGGGTGGGTCACGTGACCCCTCTGGGGTGGGTCACGTGACCCCTCAGGGGTGGGTGACGTGACTCCTCAAGGGTGGGTCAGGAGACACCTCAAGGGTGAGTCCCGTGACCCGAGTGAGGCTTGTGGTGGGGAGCCTGAGTGCGCACGCGCGGCCCACGTATAGGCCCAAAACCTGCCAGCCGCGGCTCGGAGAAAAGCCATCTCCTGGGGGCCTCCCCATGTTCCTCCACTCCTCAAGGAGGACCCCTTTACAGATGGAAGAAAAGGGGGATCTTCGCAGTGGTGGGTTCGGGCCAGAGGGGTCTGTGGGTTTGCCTGCACGTACGCCAGGTGCTCTCACAACGGGCCCAGGTGTTCGAGCCCCGTGGAGGCAGAGGGCTGCTTATTGCTGGATGATAGTGTCCTGCAGGGTTAAGGGACGGCGTGGGCACTCCCAGGGCGACAGAGGGCACCTGGCCTTTAGAGAGTTCCCTGGAAAATTCCCCGCCCAGGCCTCTCGTCCACAAGTCTATCCTGCGCACAGTGTCTGTGCGAGGCTAGGAGTGCTTCTGGGCAGTGTTCCCCAGCGGAAATCGCGTGGTCCTCTAGGTGCCAGGGAGGGCTCCTGTGTCCACAGACAGGTGCCCAGGGACCCTGTGGAACTGCTGTGACCTCTAAAGGGTGGGTTAGGTGAGCCGAGGGAGGTGTGTGCTTGGGAGCCTGAGTGCGCATGCGCGGCCCACGTATAGGCCCGAAATGAGCCAGCCGCGGCTCGGAGAAAAGCCATCTCCTGGGGGCCTCCCCATGTTCTTCCACTCCTCAAGCGTGACCCCTTTACGGATGGAAGAAAGGGTGATCTTCGCAGTGGTGGGTTCGGGCCAGAGGGGTCTGCGGGTTTGCCTCCACGTACGCCAGGTGCCCGCACACCGGGCGCTGGTGTTCCAGCCCCGTGGAGGCAGAGGGCTGCTTATTGCTGGATGCAAGTGTCCTGCGGGGTCAAGGAACGGCATGGGCACTCCCCGGGCCACACAGGGCACCGGGCCCTTAGAGAGTTCCATGGGAATTCCCCCGCCCATGTCCCCGGTACCCAAGTATGTCCTTAGCACACTGTCTGTGCTGGGCTGAAGGTGCTGATAGGCAGTGTGGCCTGTGGGAAATCGTGCGGTCCTCTGAGTGGCAGGGAGGGCTTCAGTTTCCCCGAACAGGTGCGCAGGGACCCTGTAAAACTGCTGTGACCTCTCAAGGTGGGTCATGTGACCCCTCAAGGGTGGGGCAGGTGACCTCCCAAGGGTGGGTCACGAGACCCCTCAAGGGTGGGTCACGGGACCCCTCAAGGGTGGGTCACGAGACCCCTAAAGGGCGGGTCACGTGACCCGAAAAGCGTGGGTCACGAGACCCCTCAAGGGTGGGTCACGTGACCCCTCAGGGGTGGGTCACGAGACCCCTCAGGGGTGGGTCACGTGACCCCTCTGGGGTGGGTCACGTGACCCCTCAGGGGTGGGTGACGTGACTCCTCAAGGGTGGGTCAGGAGACACCTCAAGGGTGAGTCCCGTGACCCGACTGAGGCTTGTGGTGGGGAGCCTGAGTGCGCACGCGCGGCCCACGTATAGGCCCAAAACCTGCCAGCCGCGGCTCGGAGAAAAGCCATCTCCTGGGGGCCTCCCCATGTTCCTCCACTCCTCAAGGAGGACCCCTTTACAGATGGAAGAAAAGGGGGATCTTCGCAGTGGTGGGTTCGGGCCAGAGGGGTCTGTGGGTTTGCCTGCACGTACGCCAGGTGCTCTCACAACGGGCCCAGGTGTTCGAGCCCCGTGGAGGCAGAGGGCTGCTTATTGCTGGATGATAGTGTCCTGCAGGGTTAAGGGATGGCGTGGGCACTCCCAGGGCGACAGAGGGCACCTGGCCTTTAGAGAGTTCCCTGGAAAATTCCCCGCCCAGGCCTCTCGTCCACAAGTCTATCCTGCGCACAGTGTCTGTGCGAGGCTAGGAGTGCTTCTGGGCAGTGTTCCCCAGCGGAAATCGCTTGGTCCTCTAGGTGGCAGGGAGGGCTCCTGTGTCCACAGACAGGTGCCCAGGGACCCTGTGGAACTGCTGTGACCTCTAAAGGATGGGTTAGGTGAGCCGAGGGAGGTGTGTGCTTGGGAGCCTGAGTGCGCATGCGCGGCCCACGTATAGGCCCGAAACGAGCCAGCCGCGGCTCGGAGAAAAGCCATCTCCTGGGGGCCTCCCCATGTTCTTCCACTCCTCAAGCGTGACCCCTTTACGGATGGAAGAAAGGGTGATCTTCGCAGTGGTGGGTTCGGGCCAGAGGGGTCTGCGGGTTTGCCTCCACGTAAGCCAGGTGCCCGCACACCGGGCGCAGGTGTTTGAGCCCCGTGGAGGCAGAGGGCTGCTTATTGCTGGATGCAAGTGTCCTGCGGGGTCAAGGAACGGCATGGGCACTCCCGGGGCCACACAGGGCACCGGGCCCTTAGAGAGTTCCATGGAAATTCCCCCGCCCATGTCCCCGGTACCCAAGTCTTTCCTTAGCACACTGTCTGTGCGGGGCTGAAGGTGCTGCTAGGCAGTGTGGCCTGTGGGAAATCGTGCGGTCCTCTGAGTGGCAGGGAGGGCTTCTGTTTCCCCGAACAGGTGCGCAGGGACCCTGTAAAACTGCTGTGACCTCTCAAGGTGGGTCATGTGACCCCTCAAGGGTGGGGCAGGTGACCTCCCAAGGGTGGGTCACGAGACCCCTCAAGGGTGGGTCACGGGACCCCTCAAGGGTGGGTCACGAGACCCCTAAAGGGCGGGTCACGTGACCCGAAAAGCGTGGGTCACGAGACCCCTCAAGGGTGGGTCACGTGACCCCTCAGGGGTGGGTCACGAGACCCCTCAGGGGTGGGTCACGAGACCCCTCAGGGGTGGGTCACGTGACCCCTCAGGGGTGGGTCACGAGACCCCTCAGGGGTGGGTCACGTGACCCCTCTGGGGTGGGTCACGTGACCCCTCAGGGGTGGGTGACGTGACTCCTCAAGGGTGGGTCAGGAGACACCTCAAGGGTGAGTCCCGTGACCCGAGTGAGGCTTGTGGTGGGGAGCCTGAGTGCGCACGCGCGGCCCAGGTATAGGCCCAAAACCTGCCAGCCGCGGCTCGGAGAAAAGCCATCTCCTAGGGGCCTCCCCATGTTCCTCCACTCCTCAAGGAGGACCCCTTTACAGATGGAAGAAAAGGGGGATCTTCGCAGTGGTGGGTTCGGGCCAGAGGGGTCTGTGGGTTTGCCTGCACGTACGCCAGGTGCTCTCACAACGGGCCCAGGTGTTCGAGCCCCGTGGAGGCAGAGGGCTGCTTATTGCTGGATGATAGTGTCCTGCAGGGTTAAGGGACGGCGTGGGCACTCCCAGGGCGACAGAGGGCACCTGGCCTTTAGAGAGTTCCCTGGAAAATTCCCCGCCCAGGCCTCTCGTCCACAAGTCTATCCTGCGCACAGTGTCTGTGCGAGGCTAGGAGTGCTTCTGGGCAGTGATCCCCAGCGGAAATCGCGTGGTCCTCTAGGTGGCAGGGAGGGCTCCTGTGTCCACAGACAGGTGCCCAGGGACCCTGTGGAACTGCTGTGACCTCTAAAGGGTGGGTTAGGTGAGCCGAGGGAGGTGTGTGCTTGGGAGCCTGAGTGCGCATGCGGGGCCCACGTATACGCCCGAAACGAGCCAGCCGCGGCTCGGAGAAAAGCCATCTCCCGGGTGCCTCCCCATGTTCTTCCACTCCTCAAGCGTGACCCCTTTACGGATGGAAGAAAGGGTGATCTTCGCAGTGGTGGGTTCGGGCCAGAGGGGTCTGCGGGTTTGCCTCCACGTAAGCCAGGTGCCCGCACACCGGGCGCAGGTGTTTGAGCCCCGTGGAGGCAGAGGGCTGCTTATTGCTGGATGCAAGTGTCCTGCGGGGTCAAGGAACGGCATGGGCACTCCCGGGGCCACACAGGGCACCGGGCCCTTAGAGAGTTCCATGGGAATTCCCCCGCCCATGTCCCCGGTACCCAAGTCTGTCCTTAGCACACTGTCTGTGCGGGGCTGAAGGTGCTGCTAGGCAGTGTGGCCTGTGGGAAATCGTGCGGTCCTCTGAGTGGCAGGGAGGGCTTCTGTTTCCCTGAACAGGTGCGCAGGGACCCTGTAAAACTGCTGTGACCTCTCAAGGTGCGTCATGTGACCCCTCAAGGGTGGGGCAGGTGACCTCCCAAGGGTGGGTCACGAGACCCCTCAAGGGTGGGTCACGGGACCCCTCAAGGGTGGATCACGAGACCCCTAAAGGGCGGGTCACGTGACCCGAAAAGCGTGGGTCACGAGACCCCTCAAGGGTGGGTCACGAGACCCCTCAGGGGTGGGTCACGAGACCCGTCAGGGGTGGGTCACGTGACCCCTCTGGGGTGGTCACGTGACCCCTCAGGGGTGGGTCACGAGACCCCTCAGGGGTGGGTCACGTGACCCCTCTGGGGTGGGTCACGTGACCCCTCAGGGGTGGGTGACGTGACTCCTCAAGGGTGGGTCAGGAGACACCTCAAGGGTGAGTCCCGTGACCCGAGTGAGGCTTGTGGTGGGGAGCCTGAGTGCGCACGCGCGGCCCAGGTATAGGCCCAAAACCTGCCAGCCGCGGCTCGGAGAAAAGCCATCTCCTGGGGGCCTCCCCATGTTCCTCCACTCCTCAAGGAGGACCCCTTTACAGATGGAAGAAAAGGGGGATCTTCGCAGTGGTGGGTTCGGGCCAGAGGGGTCTGTGGGTTTGCCTGCACGTACGCCAGGTGCTCTCACAACGGGCCCAGGTGTTCGAGCCCCGTGGAGGCAGAGGGCTGCTTATTGCTGGATGATAGTGTCCTGCAGGGTTAAGGGACGGCGTGGGCACTCCCAGGGCGACAGAGGGCACCTGGCCTTTAGAGAGTTCCCTGGAAAATTCCCCGCCCAGGCCTCTCGTCCACAAGTCTATCCTGCGCACAGTGTCTGTGCGAGGCTAGGAGTGCTTCTGGGCAGTGTTCCCCAGCGGAAATCGCGTGGTCCTCTAGGTGCCAGGGAGGGCTCCTGTGTCCACAGACAGGTGCCCAGGGACCCTGTGGAACTGCTGTGACCTCTAAAGGGTGGGTTAGGTGAGCCGAGGGAGGTGTGTGCTTGGGAGCCTGAGTGCGCATGCGCGGCCCAGGTATAGGCCCGAAACGAGCCAGCCGCGGCTCGGAGAAAAGCCATCTCCTGGGGGCCTCCCCATGTTCTTCCACTCCTCAAGCGTGACCCCTTTACGGATGGAAGAAAGGGTGATCTTCGCAGTGGTGGGTTCGGGCCAGAGGGGTCTGCGGGTTTGCCTCCACGTACGCCAGGTGCCCGCACACCGGGCGCAGGTGTTTGAGCCCCGTGGAGGCAGAGGGCTGCTTATTGCTGGATGCAAGTGTCCTGCGGGGTCAAGGAACGGCATGGGCACTCCCCGGGCCACACAGGGCACCGGGCCCTTAGAGAGTTCCATGGGAATTCCCCCGCCCATGTCCCCGGTACCCAAGTATGTCCTTAGCACACTGTCTGTGCTGGGCTGAAGGTGCTGATAGGCAGTGTGGCCTGTGGGAAATCGTGCGGTCCTCTGAGTGGCAGGGAGGGCTTCTGTTTCCCCGAACAGGTGCGCAGGGACCCTGTAAAACTGCTGTGACCTCTCAAGGTGGGTCAAGTGACCCCTCAAGGGTGGGGCAGGTGACCTCCCAAGGGTGGGTCACGAGACCCCTCAAGGGTGGGTCACGGGACCCCTCAAGGGTGGGTCACGAGACCCCTAAAGGGCGGGTCACGTGACCCGAAAAGCGTGGGTCACGAGACCCCTCAAGGGTGGGTCACGTGACCCCTCAGGGGTGGGTCACGAGACCCCTCAGGGGTGGGTCACGAGACCCCTCAGGGGTGGGTCACGTGACCCCTCTGGGGTGGGTCACGTGACCCCTCAGGGGTGGGTCACGTGACCCCTCTGGGGTGGGTCACGTGACCCCTCAGGGGTGGGTGACGTGACTCCTCAAGGGTGGGTCAGGAGATACCTCAAGGGTGAGTCCCGTGACCCGACTGAGGCTTGTGGTGGGGAGCCTGAGTGCGCACGCGCGGCCCAGGTATAGGCCCAAAACCTGCCAGCCGGGGCTCGGAGAAACGCCATCTCCTAGGGGCCTCCCCATGTTCCTCCACTCCTCAAGGAGGACCCCTTTACAGATGGAAGAAAAGGGGGATCTTCGCAGTGGTGGGTTCGGGCCAGAGGGGTCTGTGGGTTTGCCTGCACGTACGCCAGGTGCTCTCACAACGGGCCCAGGTGTTCGAGCCCCGTGGAGGCAGAGGGCTGCTTATTGCTGGATGATAGTGTCCTGCAGGGTTAAGGGACGGCGTGGGCACTCCCAGGGCGACAGAGGGCACCTGGCCTTTAGAGAGTTCCCTGGAAAATTCCCCGCCCAGGCCTCTCGTCCACAAGTCTATCCTGCGCACAGTGTCTGTGCGAGGCTAGGAGTGCTTCTGGGCAGTGTTCCCCAGCGGAAATCGCGTGGTCCTCTAGGTGGCAGGGAGGGCTCCTGTGTCCACAGACAGGTGCCCAGGGACCCTGTGGAACTGCTGTGACCTCTAAAGGGTGGGTTAGGTGAGCCGAGGGAGGTGTGTGCTTGGGAGCCTGAGTGCGCATGCGCGGCCCACGTATAGGCCCGAAACGAGCCAGCCGCGGCTCGGAGAAAAGCCATCTCCTGGGGGCCTCCCCATGTTCTTCCACTCCTCAAGCGTGACCCCTTTACGGATGGAAGAAAGGGTGATCTTCGCAGTGGTGGGTTCGGGCCAGAGGGGTCTGCGGGTTTGCCTCCACGTAAGCCAGGTGCCCGCACACCGGGCGCAGGTGTTTGAGCCCCGTGGAGGCAGAGGGCTGCTTATTGCTGGATGCAAGTGTCCTGCGGGGTCAAGGAACGGCATGGGCACTCCCGGGGCCACACAGGGCACCCGGCCCTTAGAGAGTTCCATGGGAATTCCCCCGCCCATGTCCCCGGTACCCAAGTCTGTCCTTAGCACACTGTCTGTGCGGGGCTGAAGGTGCTGCTAGGCAGTGTGGCCTGTGGGAAATCGTGCGGTCCTCTGAGTGGCAGGGAGGGCTTCTGTTTCCCCGAACAGGTGCGCAGGGACCCTGTAAAACTGCTGTGACCTCTCAAGGTGCGTCAAGTGACCCCTCAAGGGTGGGGCAGGTGACCTCCCAAGGGTGGGTCACGAGACCCCTCAAGGGTGGGTCACGGGACCCCTCAAGGGTGGATCACGAGACCCCTAAAGGGCGGGTCACGTGACCCGAAAAGCGTGGGTCACGAGACCCCTCAAGGGTGGGTCTCGTGACCCCTCAGGGGTGGGTCACGAGACCCCTCAGGGGTGGGTCACGAGACCCCTCAGGGGTGGGTCACGTGACCCCTCTGGGGTGGGTCACGAGACCCCTCAGGGGTGGGTCACGAGACCCCTCAGGGGTGGGTCACGTGACCCCTCTGGGGTGGGTCACGAGACCCCTCAGGGGTGGGTCACGTGACCCCTCTGGGGTGGGTCACGTGACCCCTCAGGGGTGGGTGACGTGACTCCTCAAGGGTGGGTCAGGAGACACCTCAAGGGTGAGTCCCGTGACCCGAGTGAGGCTTGTGGTGGGGAGCCTGAGTGCGCACGCGCGGCCCAGGTATAGGCCCAAAACCTGCCAGCCGCGGCTCGGAGAAAAGCCATCTCCTGGGGGCCTCCCCATGTTCCTCCACTCCTCAAGGAGGACCCCTTTACAGATGGAAGAAAAGGGGGATCTTCGCAGTGGTGGGTTCGGGCCAGAGGGGTCTGTGGGTTTGCCTGCACGTACGCCAGGTGCTCTCACAACGGGCCCAGGTGTTCGAGCCCCGTGGAGGCAGAGGGCTGCTTATTGCTGGATGATAGTGTCCTGCAGGGTTAAGGGATGGCGTGGGCACTCCCAGGGCGACAGAGGGCACCTGGCCTTTAGAGAGTTCCCTGGAAAATTCCCCGCCCAGGCCTCTCGTCCACAAGTCTATCCTGCGCACAGTGTCTGTGCGAGGCTAGGAGTGCTTCTGGGCAGTGTTCCCCAGCGGAAATCGCGTGGTCCTCTAGGTGCCAGGGAGGGCTCCTGTGTCCACAGACAGGTGCCCAGGGACCCTGTGGAACTGCTGTGACCTCTAAAGGGTGGGTTAGGTGAGCCGAGGGAGGTGTGTGCTTGGGAGCCTGAGTGCGCATGCGCGGCCCACGTATAGGCCCGAAACGAGCCAGCCGCGGCTCGGAGAAAAGCCATCTCCTGGGGGCCTCCCCATGTTCTTCCACTCCTCAAGCGTGACCCCTTTACGGATGGAAGAAAGGGTGATCTTCGCAGTGGTGGGTTCGGGCCAGAGGGGTCTGCGGGTTTGCCTCCACGTACGGCAGGTGCCCGCACACCGGGCGCTGGTGTTCGAGCCCCGTGGAGGCAGAGGGCTGCTTATTGCTGGATGCAAGTGTCCTGCGGGGTCAAGGAACGGCATGGGCACTCCCCGGGCCACACAGGGCACCGAGCCCTTAGAGAGTTCCATGGGAATTCCCCCGCCCATGTCCCCGGTACCCAAGTATGTCCTTAGCACACTGTCTGTGCGGGGCTGAAGGTGCTGCTAGGCAGTGTGGCCTGTGGAAAATCGTGCGGTCCTCTGAGTGGCAGGGAGGGCTTCAGTTTCACCGAACAGGTGCGCAGGGACCCTGTAAAACTGCTGTGACCTCTCAAGGTGGGTCATGTGACCCCTCAAGGGTGGGGCAGGTGACCTCCCAAGGGTGGGTCACGAGACCCCTCAAGGGTGGGTCACGGGACCCCTCAAGGGTGGGTCACGAGACCCCTAAAGGGCGGGTCACGTGACCCGAAAAGCGTGGGTCACGAGACCCCTCTGGGGTGGGTCACGTGACCGCTCTGGGGTGGGTCACGAGACCCCTCAGGGGTGGGTCACGTGACACCTCAGTGGTGGGTCACGTGACCCCTCAGGGGTGGGTGACGTGACTCCTCAAGGGTGGGTCAGGAGACACCTCAAGGGTGAGTCCCGTGACCTGAGTGAGGCTTGTGGTGGGGAGCCTGAGTGCGCACGCGCGGCCCAGGTATAGGCCCGAAACCTGCCAGCCGCGGCTCGGAGAAAAGCCATCTCCTGGGGGCCTCCCTATGTTCCTCCACTCCTCAAGGAGGACCCCTTTACAGATGGAAGAAAAGGGGGATCTTCGCAGTGGTGGGTTCGGGCCAGAGGGGTCTGCGGGTTTGCCTCCACGTAAGCCAGGTGCCCGCACACCGGGCGCTGGTGTTTGAGCCCCGTGGAGGCAGAGGGCTGCTTATTGCTGGATGCAAGTGTCCTGCGGGGTCAAGGAACGGCATGGGCACTCCCGGGGCCACACAGGGCACCGGGCCCTTAGAGAGTTCCATGGGAATTCCCCCGCCCATGTCCCCGGTACCCAAGTCTGTCCTTAGCACACTGTCTGTGCGGGGCTGAAGGTGCTGCTAGGCAGTGTGTCCTGTGGGAAATCGTGCGGTCCTCTGAGTGGCAGGGAGGGCTTCTGTTTCCCCGAACAGGTGCGCAGGGACCCTGTAAAACTGCTGTGACCTCTCAAGGTGCGTCATGTGACCCCTCAAGGGTGGGGCAGGTGACCTCCCAAGGGTGGGTCACGAGACCCCTCAAGGGTGGGTCACGGGACCCCTCAAGGGTAGATCACGAGACCCCTAAAGGGCGGGTCACGTGACCCGAAAAGCGTGGGTCACGAGACCCCTCAAGGGTGGGTCACGTGACCCCTCAGGGGTGGGTCACGAGACCCCTCAGGGGTGGGTCACGAGACCCCTCAGGGGTGGGTCACGTGACCCCTCAGGGGTGGGTCACGAGACCCCTCAGGGGTGGGTCACGTGACCCCTCCGGGGTGGGTCACGTGACCCCTCAGGGGTGGGTGACGTGACTCCTCAAGGGTGGGTCAGGAGACACCTCAAGGGTGAGTCCCGTGACCCGAGTGAGGCTTGTGGTGGGGAGCCTGAGTGCGCACGCGCGGCCCAGGTATAGGCCCAAAACCTGCCAGCCGCGGCTCGGAGAAAAGCCATCTCCTGGGGGCCTCCCCATGTTCCTCCACTCCTCAAGGAGGACCCCTTTACAGATGGAAGAAAAGGGGGAAATTCGCAGTGGTGGGTTCGGGCCAGAGGGGTTGTGGGTTTGCCTGCACGTACGCCAGGTGCTCTCACAACGGGCCCAGGTGTTCGAGCCCCGTGGAGGCAGAGGGCTGCTTATTGCTGGATGATAGTGTCCTGCAGGGTTAAGGGATGGCGTGGGCACTCCCAGGGCGACAGAGGGCACCTGGCCTTTAGAGAGTTCCCTGGAAAATTCCCCGCCCAGGCCTCTCGTCCACAAGTCTATCCTGCGCACAGTGTCTGTGCGAGGCTAGGAGTGCTTCTGGGCAGTGTTCCCCAGCGGAAATCGCGTGGTCCTCTAGGTGGCAGGGAGGGCTCCTGTGTCCACAGACAGGTGCCCAGGGACCCTGTGGAACTGCTGTGACCTCTAAAGGGTGGGTTAGGTGAGCCGAGGGAGGTGTGTGCTTGGGAGCCTGAGTGCGCATGCGCGGCCCACGTATAGGCCCGAAACGAGCCAGCCGCGGCTCGGAGAAAAGCCATCTCCTGGGGGCCTCCCCATGTTCTTCCACTCCTCAAGCGTGACCCCTTTACGGATGGAAGAAAGGGTGATCTTCGCAGTGGTGGGTTCGGGCCAGAGGGGTCTGCGGGTTTGCCTCCACGTACGCCAGGTGCCCGCACACCGGGCGCAGGTGTTTGAGCCCCGTGGAGGCAGAGGGCTGCTTATTGCTGGATGCAAGTGTCCTGCGGGGTCAAGGAACGGCATGGGCACTCCCCGGGCCACACAGGGCACCGGGCCCTTAGAGAGTTCCATGGGAATTCCCCCGCCCATGTCCCCGGTACCCAAGTATGTCCTTAGCACACTGTCTGTGGTGGGCTGAAGGTGCTGATAGGCAGTGTGGCCTGTGGGAAATCGTGCGGTCCTCTGAGTGGCAGGGAGGGCTTCTGTTTCCCCGAACAGGTGCGCAGGGACCCTGTAAAACTGCTGTGACCTCTCAAGGTGGGTCATGTGACCCCTCAAGGGTGGGGCAGGTGACCTCCCAAGGGTAGGTCACGAGACCCCTCAAGGGTGGGTCACGGGACCCCTCAAGGGTGGGTCACGAGACCCCTAAAGGGCGGGTCACGTGACCCGAAAAGCGTGGGTCACGAGACCCCTCAGGTGTGGGTCACGTGACCCCTCAGGGGTGGGTCACGAGACCCCTCAGGGGTGGGTCACGAGACCCCTCAGGGGTAGGTCACGTGACCCATCTGGGGTGGGTCACGAGACCCCTCAAGGGCGGGTCACGTGACCCGAAAAGCGTGGGTCACGAGACCCCTCAAGGGTGGGTCACGTGACCCCTCAGGGGTGGGTCACGAGACCCCTCAGGGGTGGGTCACGTGACCCCTCTGGGGTGGTCACGTGACCCCTCAGGGGTGGGTCACGAGACCCCTCAGGGGTGGGTCACGTGACCCCTCTGGGGTGGGTCACGTGACCCCTCAGGGGTGGGTGACGTGACTCCTCAAGGGTGGGTCAGGAGACACCTCAAGGGTGAGTCCCGTGACCCGAGTGAGGCTTGTGGTGGGGAGCCTGAGTGCGCACGCGCGGCCCACGTATAGGCCCAAAACCTGCCAGCCGCGGCTCGGAGAAAAGCCATCTCCTGGGGGCCTCCCCATGTTCCTCCACTCCTCAAGGAGGACCCCTTTAGAGATGGAAGAAAAGGGGGATCTTCGCAGTGGTGGGTTCGGGCCAGAGGGGTCTGTGGGTTTGCCTGCACGTACGCCAGGTGCTCTCACAACGGGCCCAGGTGTTCGAGCCCCGTGGAGGCAGAGGGCTGCTTATTGCTGGATGATAGTGTCCTGCAGGGTTAAGGGACGGCGTGGGCACTCCCAGGGCGACAGAGGGCACCTGGCCTTTAGAGAGTTCCCTGGAAAATTCCCCGCCCAGGCCTCTCGTCCACAAGTCTATCCTGCGCACAGTGTCTGTGCGAGGCTAGGAGTGCTTCTGGGCAGTGTTCCCCAGCGGAAATCGCGTGGTCCTCTAGGTGGCAGGGAGGGCTCCTGTGTCCACAGACAGGTGCCCATGGACCCTGTGGAACTGCTGTGACCTCTAAAGGGTGGGTTAGGTGAGCCGAGGGAGGTGTGTGCTTGGGAGCCTGAGTGCGCATGCGTGGCCCACGTATAGGCCCGAAACGAGCCAGCCGCGGCTCGGAGAAAAGCCATCTCCTGGGGGCCTCCCCATGTTCTTCCACTCCTCAAGCGTGACCCCTTTACGGATGGAAGAAAGGGTGATCTTCGCAGTGGTGGGTTCGGGCCAGAGGGGTCTGCGGGTTTGCCTCCACGTAAGCCAGGTGCCCGCACACCGGGCGCAGGTGTTTGAGCCCCGTGGAGGCAGAGGGCTGCTTATTGCTGGATGCAAGTGTCCTGCGGGGTCAAGGAACGGCATGGGCACTCCCGGGGCCACACAGGGCACCGGGCCCTTAGAGAGTTCCATGGGAATTCCCCCGCCCATGTCCCCGGTACCCAAGTCTGTCCTTAGCACACTGTCTGTGCGGGGCTGAAGGTGCTGATAGGCAGTGTGGCCTGTGGGAAATCGTGCGGTCCTCTGAGTGGCAGGGAGGGCTTCTGTTTCCCCGAACAGGTGCGCAGGGACCCTGTAAAACTGCTGTGACCTCTCAAGGTGCGTCATGTGACCCCTCAAGGGTGGGGCAGGTGACCTCCCAAGGGTGGGTCACCAGACCCCTCAAGGGTGGGTCACGGGACCCCTCAAGGGTGGATCACGAGACCCCTAAAGGGCGGGTCACGTGACCCGAAAAGCGTGGGTCACGAGACCCCTCAAGGGTGGGTCACGTGACCCCTCAGGGGTGGGTCACGAGACCCCTCAGGGGTGGGTCACGAGACCCCTCAGGGGTGGGTCACGTGACCCATCTGGGGTGGGTCACGAGACCCCTCAGGGGTGGGTCACGAGACCCCTCAGGGGTGGGTCACGTGACCCCTCTGGGGTGGGTCACGAGACCCCTCAGGGGTGGGTCACGTGACCCCTCTGGGGTGGGTCACGTGACCCCTCAGGGGTGGGTGACGTGACTCCTCAAGGGTGGGTCAGGAGACACCTCAAGGGTGAGTCCCGTGACCCGACTGAGGCTTGTGGTGGGGAGCCTGAGTGCGCACGCGCGGCCCAGGTATAGGCCCAAAACCTGCCAGCCGCGGCTCGGAGAAAAGCCATCTCCTGGGGGCCTCCCCATGTTCCTCCACTCCTCAAGGAGGACCCCTTTACAGATGGAAGAAAAGGGGGATCTTCGCAGTGGTGGGTTCGGGCCAGAGGGGTCTGTGGATTTGCCTGCACGTACGCCAGGTGCTCTCACAACGGGCCCAGGTGTTCGAGCCCCGTGGAGGCAGAGGGCTGCTTATTGCTGGATGATAGTGTCCTGCAGGGTTAAGGGATGGCGTGGGCACTCCCAGGGCGACAGAGGGCACCTGGCCTTTAGAGAGTTCCCTGGAAAATTCCCCGCCCAGGCCTCTCGTCCACAAGTCTATCCTGCGCACAGTGTCTGTGCGAGGCTAGGAGTGCTTCTGGGCAGTGTTCCCCAGCGGAAATCGCGTGGTCCTCTAGGTGGCAGGGAGGGCTCCTGTGTCCACAGACAGGTGCCCAGGGACCCTGTGGAACTGCTGTGACCTCTAAAGGGTGGGTTAGGTGAGCCGAGGGAGGTGTGTGCTTGGGAGCCTGAGTGCGCATGCGCGGCCCACGTATAGGCCCGAAATGAGCCAGCCGCGGCTCGGAGAAAAGCCATCTCCTGGGGGCCTCCCCATGTTCTTCCACTCCTCAAGCGTGACCCCTTTACGGATGGAAGAAAGGGTGATCTTCGCAGTGGTGGGTTCGGGCCAGAGGGGTCTGCGGGTTTGCCTCCACGTACGCCAGGTGCCCGCACACCGGGCGCTGGTGTTCGAGCCCCGTGGAGGCAGAGGGCTGCTTATTGCTGGATGCAAGTGTCCTGCGGGGTCAAGGAACGGCATGGGCACTCCCCGGGCCACACAGGGCACCGGGCCCTTAGAGAGTTCCATGGGAATTCCCCCGCCCATGTCCCCGGTACCCAAGTATGTCCTTAGCACACTGTCTGTGCTGGGCTGAAGGTGCTGATAGGCAGTGTGGCCTGTGGGAAATCGTGCGGTCCTCTGAGTGGCAGGGAGGGCTTCAGTTTCCCCGAACAGGTGCGCAGGGACCCTGTAAAACTGCTGTGACCTCTCAAGGTGGGTCATGTGACCCCTCAAGGGTGGGGAAGGTGACCTCCCAAGGGTGGGTCACGAGACCCCTCAAGGGTGGGTCACGGGACCCCTCAAGGGTGGGTCACGAGACCCCTAAAGGGCGGGTCACGTGACCCGAAAAGCGTGGGTCACGAGACCCCTCAAGGGTGGGTCACGTGACCCCTCAGGGGTGGGTCACGAGACCCCTCAGGGGTGGGTCACGAGACCCCTCAGGGGTGGGTCACGTGACCCCTCTGGGGTGGGTCACGTGACCCCTCAGGGGTGGGTCACGAGACCCCTCAGGGGTGGGTCACGTGACCCCTCTGGGGTGGGTCACGTGACCCCTCAGGGGTGGGTGACGTGACTCCTCAAGGGTGGGTCAGGAGACACCTCAAGGGTGAGTCCCGTGACCCGACTGAGGCTTGTGGTGGGGAGCCTGAGTGCGCACGCGCGGCCCACGTATAGGCCCAAAACCTGCCAGCCGCGGCTCGGAGAAAAGCCATCTCCTGGGGGCCTCCCCATGTTCCTCCACTCCTCAAGGAGGACCCCTTTACAGATGGAAGAAAAGGGGGATCTTCGCAGTGGTGGGTTCGGGCCAGAGGGGTCTGTGGGTTTGCCTGCACGTACGCCAGGTGCTCTCACAACGGGCCCAGGTGTTCGAGCCCCGTGGAGGCAGAGGGCTGCTTATTGCTGGATGATAGTGTCCTGCAGGGTTAAGGGATGGCGTGGGCACTCCCAGGGCGACAGAGGGCACCTGGCCTTTAGAGAGTTCCCTGGAAAATTCCCCGCCCAGGCCTCTCGTCCACAAGTCTATCCTGCGCACAGTGTCTGTGCGAGGCTAGGAGTGCTTCTGGGCAGTGTTCCCCAGCGGAAATCGCTTGGTCCTCTAGGTGGCAGGGAGGGCTCCTGTGTCCACAGACAGGTGCCCAGGGACCCTGTGGAACTGCTGTGACCTCTAAAGGATGGGTTAGGTGAGCCGAGGGAGGTGTGTGCTTGGGAGCCTGAGTGCGCATGCGCGGCCCACGTATAGGCCCGAAACGAGCCAGCCGCGGCTCGGAGAAAAGCCATCTCCTGGGGGCCTCCCCATGTTCTTCCACTCCTCAAGCGTGACCCCTTTACGGATGGAAGAAAGGGTGATCTTCGCAGTGGTGGGTTCGGGCCAGAGGGGTCTGCGGGTTTGCCTCCACGTAAGCCAGGTGCCCGCACACCGGGCGCAGGTGTTTGAGCCCCGTGGAGGCAGAGGGCTGCTTATTGCTGGATGCAAGTGTCCTGCGGGGTCAAGGAACGGCATGGGCACTCCCGGGGCCACACAGGGCACCGGGCCCTTAGAGAGTTCCATGGAAATTCCCCCGCCCATGTCCCCGGTACCCAAGTCTTTCCTTAGCACACTGTCTGTGCGGGGCTGAAGGTGCTGCTAGGCAGTGTGGCCTGTGGGAAATCGTGCGGTCCTCTGAGTGGCAGGGAGGGCTTCTGTTTCCCCGAACAGGTGCGCAGGGACCCTGTAAAACTGCTGTGACCTCTCAAGGTGGGTCATGTGACCCCTCAAGGGTGGGGCAGGTGACCTCCCAAGGGTGGGTCACGAGACCCCTCAAGGGTGGGTCACGGGACCCCTCAAGGGTGGGTCACGAGACCCCTAAAGGGCGGGTCACGTGACCCGAAAAGCGTGGGTCACGAGACCCCTCAAGGGTGGGTCACGTGACCCCTCAGGGGTGGGTCACGAGACCCCTCAGGGGTGGGTCACGAGACCCCTCAGGGGTGGGTCACGTGACCCCTCAGGGGTGGGTCACGAGACCCCTCAGGGGTGGGTCACGTGACCCCTCTGGGGTGGGTCACGTGACCCCTCAGGGGTGGGTGACGTGACTCCTCAAGGGTGGGTCAGGAGACACCTCAAGGGTGAGTCCCGTGACCCGAGTGAGGCTTGTGGTGGGGAGCCTGAGTGCGCACGCGCGGCCCACGTATAGGCCCAAAACCTGCCAGCCGCGGCTCGGAGAAAAGCCATCTCCTAGGGGCCTCCCCATGTTCCTCCACTCCTCAAGGAGGACCCCTTTACAGATGGAAGAAAAGGGGGATCTTCGCAGTGGTGGGTTCGGGCCAGAGGGGTCTGTGGGTTTGCCTGCACGTACGCCAGGTGCTCTCACAACGGGCCCAGGTGTTCGAGCCCCGTGGAGGCAGAGGGCTGCTTATTGCTGGATGATAGTGTCCTGCAGGGTTAAGGGACGGCGTGGGCACTCCCAGGGCGACAGAGGGCACCTGGCCTTTAGAGAGTTCCCTGGAAAATTCCCCGCCCAGGCCTCTCGTCCACAAGTCTATCCTGCGCACAGTGTCTGTGCGAGGCTAGGAGTGCTTCTGGGCAGTGTTCCCCAGCGGAAATCGCGTGGTCCTCTAGGTGGCAGGGAGGGCTCCTGTGTCCACAGACAGGTGCCCAGGGACCCTGTGGAACTGCTGTGACCTCTAAAGGGTGGGTTAGGTGAGCCGAGGGAGGTGTGTGCTTGGGAGCCTGAGTGCGCATGCGCGGCCCACGTATAGGCCCGAAACGAGCCAGCCGCAGCTCGGAGAAAAGCCATCTCCTGGGGGCCTCCCCATGTTCTTCCACTCCTCAAGCGTGACCCCTTTACGGATGGAAGAAAGGGTGATCTTCGCAGTGGTGGGTTCGGGCCAGAGGGGTCTGCGGGTTTGCCTCCACGTAAGCCAGGTGCCCGCACACCGGGCGCAGGTGTTTGAGCCCCGTGGAGGCAGAGGGCTGCTTATTGCTGGATGCAAGTGTCCTGCGGGGTGAAGGAACGGCATGGGCACTCCCCGGGCCACACAGGGCACCGGGCCCTTAGAGAGTTCCATGGGAATTCCCCCGCCCATGTCCCCGGTACCCAAGTCTGTCCTTAGCACACTGTCTGTGCGGGGCTGAAGGTGCTGCTAGGCAGTGTGGCCTGTGGGAAATCGTGCGGTCCTCTGAGTGGCAGGGAGGGCTTCTGTTTCCCCGAACAGGTGCGCAGGGACCCTGTAAAACTGCTGTGACCTCTCAAGGTGCGTCATGTGACCCCTCAAGGGTGGGGCAGGTGACCTCCCAAGGGTGGGTCACGAGACCCCTCAAGGGTGGGTCACGGGACCCCTCAAGGGTGGATCACGAGACCCCTAAAGGGCGGGTCACGTGACCCGAAAAGCGTGGGTCACGAGACCCCTCAAGGGTGGGTCACGTGACCCCTCAGGGGTGGGTCACGAGACCCCTCAGGGGTGGGTCACATGACCCCTCTGGGGTGGTCACGTGACCCCTCAGGGGTGGGTCACGAGACCCCTCAGGGGTGGGTCACGTGACCCCTCAGGGGTGGGTCACGTGACCCCTCAGGGGTGGGTGACGTGACTCCTCAAGGGTGGGTCAGGAGACACCTCAAGGGTGAGTCCCGTGACCCGAGTGAGGCTTGTGGTGGGGAGCCTGAGTGCGCACGCGCGGCCCAGGTATAGGCCCAAAACCTGCCAGCCGCGGCTCGGAGAAAAGCCATCTCCTAGGGGCCTCCCCATGTTCCTCCACTCCTCAAGGAGGACCCCTTTACAGATGGAAGAAAAGGGGGATCTTCGCAGTGGTGGGTTCGGGCCAGAGGGGTCTGTGGGTTTGCCTGCACGTACGCCAGGTGCTCTCACAACGGGCCCAGGTGTTCGAGCCCCGTGGAGGCAGAGGGCTGCTTATTGCTGGATGATAGTGTCCTGCAGGGTTAAGGGATGGCGTGGGCACTCCCAGGGCGACAGAGGGCACCTGGCCTTTAGAGAGTTCCCTGGAAAATTCCCCGCCCAGGCCTCTCGTCCACAAGTCTATCCTGCGCACAGTGTCTGTGCGAGGCTAGGAGTGCTTCTGGGCAGTGTTCCCCAGCGGAAATCGCGTGGTCCTCTAGGTGGCAGGGAGGGCTCCTGTGTCCACAGACAGGTGCCCAGGGACCCTGTGGAACTGCTGTGACCTCTAAAGGGTGGGTTAGGTGAGCCGAGGGAGGTGTGTGCTTGGGAGCCTGAGTGCGCATGCGCGGCCCACGTATAGGCCCGAAACGAGCCAGCCGCGGCTCGGAGAAAAGCCATCTCCTGGGGGCCTCCCCATGTTCTTCCACTCCTCAAGCGTGACCCCTTTACGGATGGAAGAAAGGGTGATCTTCGCAGTGGTGGGTTCGGGCCAGAGGGGTCTGCGGGTTTGCCTCCACGTACGCCAGGTGCCCGCACACCGGGCGCAGGTGTTTGAGCCCCGTGGAGGCAGAGGGCTGCTTATTGCTGGATGCAAGTGTCCTGCGGGGTCAAGGAACGGCATGGGCACTCCCCGGGCCACACAGGGCACCGGGCCCTTAGAGAGTTCCATGGGAATTCCCCCGCCCATGTCCCCGGTACCCAAGTATGTCCTTAGCACACTGTCTGTGCTGGGCTGAAGGTGCTGATAGGCAGTGTGGCCTGTGGGAAATCGTGCGGTCCTCTGAGTGGCAGGGAGGGCTTCTGTTTCCCCGAACAGGTGCGCAGGGACCCTGTAAAACTGCTGTGACCTCTCAAGGTGGGTCATGTGACCCCTCAAGTGTGGGGCAGGTGACCTCCCAAGGGTAGGTCACGAGACCCCTCAAGGGTGGGTCACAGGACCCCTCAAGGGTGGGTCACGAGACCCCTAAAGGGCGGGTCACGTGACCCGAAAAGCGTGGGTCACGAGACCCCTCAAGGGTGGGTCACGTGACCCCTCAGGGGTGGGTCACGAGACCCCTCAGGGGTGGGTCACGAGACCCCTCAGGGGTGGGTCACGTGACCCCTCTGGGGTGGTCACGTGACCCCTCAGGGGTGGGTCACGAGACCCCTCAGGGGTGGGTCACGTGACCCCTCTGGGGTGGGTCACGTGACCCCTCAGGGGTGGGTGACGTGACTCCTCAAGGGTGGGTCAGGAGACACCTCAAGGGTGAGTCCCGTGACCCGAGTGAGGCTTGTGGTGGGGAGCCTGAGTGCGCACGCGCGGCCCAGGTATAGGCCCAAAACCTGCCAGCCGCGGCTCGGAGAAAAGCCATCTCCTGGGGGCCTCCCCATGTTCCTCCACTCCTCAAGGAGGACCCCTTTACAGATGGAAGAAAAGGGGGATCTTCGCAGTGGTGGGTTCGGGCCAGAGGGGTCTGTGGGTTTGCCTGCACGTACGCCAGGTGCTCTCACAACGGGCCCAGGTGTTCGAGCCCCGTGGAGGCAGAGGGCTGCTTATTGCTGGATGATAGTGTCCTGCAGGGTTAAGGGACGGCGTGGGCACTCCCAGGGCGACAGAGGGCACCTGGCCTTTAGAGAGTTCCCTGGAAAATTCCCCGCCCAGGCCTCTCGTCCACAAGTCTATCCTGCGCACAGTGTCTGTGCGAGGCTAGGAGTGCTTCTGGGCAGTGTTCCCCAGCGGAAATCGCGTGGTCCTCTAGGTGGCAGGGAGGGCTCCTGTGTCCACAGACAGGTGCCCAGGGACCCTGTGGAACTGCTGTGACCTCTAAAGGGTGGGTTAGGTGAGCCGAGGGAGGTGTGTGCTTGGGAGCCTGAGTGCGCATGCGCGGCGCACGTATAGGCCCGAAACGAGCCAGCCGCGGCTCGGAGAAAAGCCATCTCCTGGGGGCCTCCCCATGTTCTTCCACTCCTCAAGCGTGACCCCTTTACGGATGGAAGAAAGGGTGATCTTCGCAGTGGTGGGTTCGGGCCAGAGGGGTCTGCGGGTTTGCCTCCACGTAAGCCAGGTGCCCGCACACCGGGCGCAGGTGTTTGAGCCCCGTGGAGGCAGAGGGCTGCTTATTGCTGGATGCAAGTGTCCTGCGGGGTCAAGGAACGGCATGGGCACTCCCGGGGCCACACAGGGCACCGGGCCCTTAGAGAGTTCCATGGGAATTCCCCCGCCCATGTCCCCGGTACCCAAGTCTGTCCTTAGCACACTGTCTGTGCGGGGCTGAAGGTGCTGCTAGGCAGTGTGGCCTGTGGGAAATCGTGCGGTCCTCTGAGTGGCAGGGAGGGCTTCTGTTTCCCCGAACAGGTGCGCAGGGACCCTGTAAAACTGCTGTGACCTCTCAAGGTGGGTCATGTGACCCCTCAAGGGTGGGTCACGGGACCCCTCAAGGGTGGATCACGAGACCCCTAAAGGGCGGGTCACGTGACCCGAAAAGCGTGGGTCACGAGACCCCTCAGGGGTGGGTCACGAGACCCCTCAGGGGTGGGTCACGTGACCCCTCTGGGGTGGGTCACGAGACCCCTCAGGGGTGGGTCACGTGACCCCTCTGGGGTGGTCACGTGACCCCTCAGGGGTGGGTCACGAGACCCCTCAGGGGTGGGTCACGTGACCCCTCTGGGGTGGGTCACGTGACCCCTCAGGGGTGGGTGACGTGACTCCTCAAGGGTGGGTCAGGAGACACCTCAAGGGTGAGTCCCGTGACCCGAGTGAGGCTTGTGGTGGGGAGCCTGAGTGCTCGGAGAAAAGCCATCTCCTGGGGGCCTCCCCATGTTCTTCCACTCCTCAAGCGTGACCCCTTTACGGATGGAAGAAAGGGTGATCTTCGCAGTGGTGGGTTCGGGCCAGAGGGGTCTGCGGGTTTGCCTCCACGTAAGCCAGGTGCCCGCACACCGGGCGCAGGTGTTTGAGCCCCGTGGAGGCAGAGGGCTGCTTATTGCTGGATGCAAGTGTCCTGCGGGGTCAAGGAACGGCATGGGCACTCCCGGGGCCACACAGGGCACCGGGCCCTTAGAGAGTTCCATGGGAATTCCCCCGCCCATGTCCCCGGTACCCAAGTATGTCCTTAGCACACTGTCTGTGCGGGGCTGAAGGTGCTGATAGGCAGTGTGGCCTGTGGGAAATCGTGCGGTCCTCTGAGTGGCAGGGAGGGCTTCTGTTTCCCCGAACAGGTGCGCAGGGACCCTGTAAAACTGCTGTGACCTCTCAAGGTGCGTCATGTGACCCCTCAAGGGTGGGGCAGGTGACCTCCCAAGGGTGGGTCACGAGACCCCTCAATGGTGGGTCACGGGACCCCTCAAGGGTGGATCACGAGACCCCTAAAGGGCGGGTCACGTGACCCGAAAAGCGTGGGTCACGAGACCCCTCAAGGGTGGGTCACGTGACCCCTCAGGGGTGGGTCACGAGACCCCTCAGGGGTGGGTCACGTGACCCCTCTGGGGTGGTCACGTGACCCCTCAGGGGTGGGTCACTAGACCCCTCAGGGGTGGGTCACGTGACCCCTCAGGGGTGGGTCACGTGACCCCTCAGGGGTGGGTGACGTGACTCCTCAAGGGTGGGTCAGGAGACACCTCAAGGGTGAGTCCCGTGACCCGAGTGAGGCTTGTGGTGGGGAGCCTGAGTGCGCACGCGCGGCCCAGGTATAGGCCCAAAACCTGCCAGCCGCGGCTCGGAGAAAAGCCATCTCCTGTGGGCCTCCCCATGTTCCTCCACTCCTCAAGGAGGACCCCTTTACAGATGGAAGAAAAGGGGGATCTTCGCAGTGGTGGGTTCGGGCCAGAGGGGTCTGTGGGTTTGCCTGCACGTACGCCAGGTGCTCTCACAACGGGCCCAGGTGTTCGAGCCCCGTGGAGGCAGAGGGCTGCTTATTGCTGGATGATAGTGTCCTGCAGGGTTAAGGGACGGCGTGGGCACTCCCAGGGCGACAGAGGGCACCTGGCCTTTAGAGAGTTCCCTGGAAAATTCCCCGCCCAGGCCTCTCGTCCACAAGTCTATCCTGCGCACAGTGTCTGTGCGAGGCTAGGAGTGCTTCTGGGCAGTGTTCCCCAGCGGAAATCGCGTGGTCCTCTAGGTGGCAGGGAGGGCTCCTGTGTCCACAGACAGGTGCCCAGGGACCCTGTGGAACTGCTGTGACCTCTAAAGGGTGGGTTAGGTGAGCCGAGGGAGGTGTGTGCTTGGGAGCCTGAGTGCGCATGCGCGGCCCACGTATAGGCCCGAAACGAGCCAGCCGCGGCTCGGAGAAAAGCCATCTCCTGGGGGCCTCCCCATGTTCTTCCACTCCTCAAGCGTGACCCCTTTACGGATGGAAGAAAGGGTGATCTTCGCAGTGGTGGGTTCGGGCCAGAGGGGTCTGCGGGTTTGCCTCCACGTACGCCAGGTGCCCGCACACCGGGCGCAGGTGTTTGAGCCCCGTGGAGGCAGAGGGCTGCTTATTGCTGGATGCAAGTGTCCTGCGGGGTCAAGGAACGGCATGGGCACTCCCCGGGCCACACAGGGCACCGGGCCCTTAGAGAGTTCCATGGGAATTCCCCCGCCCATGTCCCCGGTACCCAAGTATGTCCTTAGCACACTGTCTGTGCGGGGCTGAAGGTGCTGATAGGCAGTGTGGCCTGTGGGAAATCGTGCGGTCCTCTGAGTGGCAGGGAGGGCTTCTGTTTCCCCGAACAGGTGCGCAGGGACCCTGTAAAACTGCTGTGACCTCTCAAGGTGGGTCATGTGACCCCTCAAGGGTGGGGCAGGTGACCGCCCAAGGGTAGGTCACGAGACCCCTCAAGGGTGGGTCACGGGACCCCTCAAGGGTGGGTCACGAGACCCCTAAAGGGCGGGTCACGTGACCCCTCAGGGGTGGGTCACGAGACCCCTCAGGGGTGGGTCACGAGACCCCTCAGGGGTGGGTCACGTGACCCATCTGGGGTGGGTCACGAGACCCCTCAGGGGTGGGTCACGTGACCCCTCTGGGGTGGGTCACGAGACCCCTCAGGGGTGGGTCACGTGACCCCTCTGGGGTGGGTCACGTGACCCCTCAGGGGTGGGTGACGTGACTCCTCAAGGGTGGGTCAGGAGACACCTCAAGGGTGAGTCCCGTGACCCGACTGAGGCTTGTGGTGGGGAGCCTGAGTGCGCACGCGCGGCCCAGGTATAGGCCCAAAACCTGCCAGCCGCAGCTCGGAGAAAAGCCATCTCCTGGGGGCCTCCCCATGTTCCTCCACTCCTCAAGGAGGACCCCTTTACAGATGGAAGAAAAGGGGGATCTTCGCAGTGGTGGGTTCGGGCCAGAGGGGTCTGTGGGTTTGCCTGCACGTACGCCAGGTGCTCTCACAACGGGCCCAGGTGTTCGAGCCCCGTGGAGGCAGAGGGCTGCTTATTGCTGGATGATAGTGTCCTGCAGGGTTAAGGGATGGCGTGGGCACTCCCAGGGCGACAGAGGGCACCTGGCCTTTAGAGAGTTCCCTGGAAAATTCCCCGCCCAGGCCTCTCGTCCACAAGTCTATCCTGCGCACAGTGTCTGTGCGAGGCTAGGAGTGCTTCTGGGCAGTGTTCCCCAGCGGAAATCGCGTGGTCCTCTAGGTGGCAGGGAGGGCTCCTGTGTCCACAGACAGGTGCCCAGGGACCCTGTGGAACTGCTGTGACCTCTAAAGGGTGGGTTAGGTGAGCCGAGGGAGGTGTGTGCTTGGGAGCCTGAGTGCGCATGCGCGGCCCACGTATAGGCCCGAAATGAGCCAGCCGCGGCTCGGAGAAAAGCCATCTCCTGGGGGCCTCCCCATGTTCTTCCACTCCTCAAGCGTGACCCCTTTACGGATGGAAGAAAGGGTGATCTTCGCAGTGGTGGGTTCGGGCCAGAGGGGTCTGCGGGTTTGCCTCCACGTACGCCAGGTGCCCGCACACCGGGCGCTGGTGTTCGAGCCCCGTGGAGGCAGAGGGCTGCTTATTGCTGGATGCAAGTGTCCTGCGGGGTCAAGGAACGGCATGGGCACTCCCCGGGCCACACAGGGCACCGGGCCCTTAGAGAGTTCCATGGGAATTCCCCCGCCCATGTCCCCGGTACCCAAGTATGTCCTTAGCACACTGTCTGTGCTGGGCTGAAGGTGCTGATAGGCAGTGTGGCCTGTGGGAAATCGTGCGGTCCTCTGAGTGGCAGGGAGGGCTTCAGTTTCCCCGAACAGGTGCGCAGGGACCCTGTAAAACTGCTGTGACCTCTCAAGGTGGGTCATGTGACCCCTCAAGGGTGGGGCAGGTGACCTCCCAAGGGTGGGTCACGAGACCCCTCAAGGGTGGGTCACGGGACCCCTCAAGGGTGGGTCACGAGACCCCTAAAGGGCGGGTCACGTGACCCGAAAAGCGTGGGTCACGAGACCCCTCAAGGGTGGGTCACGTGACCCCTCAGGGGTGGGTCACGAGACCCCTCAGGGGTGGGTCACGTGACCCCTCAGGGGTGGGTCACGTGACCCCTCAGGGGTGGGCGACGTGACCCCTCAAGGGTGGGTCACAGGACCCCTCAAGGGTGGGTCACGAGACCCCTAAAGGGCGGGTCACGTGACCCGAAAAGCGTGGGTCACGAGACCCCTCAAGGGTGGGTCACGTGACCCCTCAGGGGTGGGTCACGAGACCCCTCAGGGGTGGGTCACGAGACCCCTCAGGGGTGGGTCACGTGACCCCTCTGGGGTGGGTCACGAGACCCCTCAGGGGTGGGTCACGAGACCCCTCAGGGGTGGGTCACGTGACCCCTCTGGGGTGGGTCACGAGACCCCTCAGGGGTGGGTCACGTGACCCCTCTGGGGTGGGTCACGTGACCCCTCAGGGGTGGGTGACGTGACTCCTCAAGGGTGGGTCAGGAGACACCTCAAGGGTGAGTCCCGTGACCCGAGTGAGGCTTGTGGTGGGGAGCCTGAGTGCGCACGCGCGGCCCAGGTATAGGCCCAAAACCTGCCAGCCGCGGCTCGGAGAAAAGCCATCTCCTAGGGGCCTCCCCATGTTCCTCCACTCCTCAAGGAGGACCCCTTTACAGATGGAAGAAAAGGGGGATCTTCGCAGTGGTGGGTTCGGGCCAGAGGGGTCTGTGGGTTTGCCTGCACGTACGCCAGGTGCTCTCACAACGGGCCCAGGTGTTCGAGCCCCGTGGAGGCAGAGGGCTGCTTATTGCTGGATGATAGTGTCCTGCAGGGTTAAGGGACGGCGTGGGCACTCCTAGGGCGACAGAGGGCACCTGGCCTTTAGAGAGTTCCCTGGAAAATTCCCCGCCCAGGCCTCTCGTCCACAAGTCTATCCTGCGCACAGTGTCTGTGCGAGGCTAGGAGTGCTTCTGGGCAGTGTTCCCCAGCGGAAATCGCGTGGTCCTCTAGGTGGCAGGGAGGGCTCCTGTGTCCACAGACAGGTGCCCAGGGACCCTGTGGAACTGCTGTGACCTCTAAAGGGTGGGTTAGGTGAGCCGAGGGAGGTGTGTGCTTGGGAGCCTGAGTGCGCATGCGCGGCCCACGTATAGGCCCGAAACGAGCCAGCCGCGGCTCGGAGAAAAGCCATCTCCTGGGGGCCTCCCCATGTTCTTCCACTCCTCAAGCGTGACCCCTTTACGGATGGAAGAAAGGGTGATCTTCGCAGTGGTGGGTTCGGGCCAGAGGGGTCTGCGGGTTTGCCTCCACGTAAGCCAGGTGCCCGCACACCGGGCGCAGGTGTTTGAGCCCCGTGGAGGCAGAGGGCTGCTTATTGCTGGATGCAAGTGTCCTGCGGGGTCAAGGAACGGCATGGGCACTCCCGGGGCCACACAGGGCACCGGGCCCTTAGAGAGTTCCATGGGAATTCCCCCGCCCATGTCCCCGGTACCCAAGTCTGTCCTTAGCACACTGTCTGTGCGGGGCTGAAGGTGCTGCTAGGCAGTGTGGCCTGTGGGAAATCGTGCGGTCCTCTGAGTGGCAGGGAGGGCTTCTGTTTCCCCGAACAGGTGCGCAGGGACCCTGTAAAACTGCTGTGACCTCTCAAGGTGCGTCATGTGACCCCTCAAGGGTGGGGCAGGTGACCTCCCAAGGGTGGGTCACGAGACCCCTCAAGGGTGGGTCACGGGACCCCTCAAGGGTGGATCACGAGACCCCTAAAGGGCGGGTCACGTGACCCGAAAAGCGTGGGTCACGAGACCCCTCAAGGGTGGGTCACGTGACCCCTCAGGGGTGGGTCACGAGACCCCTCAGGGGTGGGTCACCTGACCCCTCTGGGGTGGGTCACGTGACCCCTCAGGGGTGGGTCACGAGACCCCTCAGGGGTGGGTCACGTGACCCCTCTGGGGTGGGTCACGTGACCCCTCAGGGGTGGGTGACGTGACTCCTCAAGGGTGGGTCAGGAGACACCTCAAGGGTGAGTCCCGTGACCCGAGTGAGGCTTGTGGTGGGGAGCCTGAGTGCGCACGCGCGGCCCACGTATAGGCCCAAAACCTGCCAGCCGCGGCTCGGAGAAAAGCCATCTCCTGGGGGCCTCCCCATGTTCCTCCACTCCTCAAGGAGGACCCCTTTACAGATGGAAGAAAAGGGGGATCTTCGCAGTGGTGGGTTCGGGCCAGAGGGGTCTGTGGGTTTGCCTGCACGTACGCCAGGTGCTCTCACAACGGGCCCAGGTGTTCGAGCCCCGTGGAGGCAGAGGGCTGCTTATTGCTGGATGATAGTGTCCTGCAGGGTTAAGGGATGGCGTGGGCACTCCCAGGGCGACAGAGGGCACCTGGCCTTTAGAGAGTTCCCTGGAAAATTCCCCGCCCAGGCCTCTCGTCCACAAGTCTATCCTGCGCACAGTGTCTGTGCGAGGCTAGGAGTGCTTCTGGGCAGTGTTCCCCAGCGGAAATCGCTTGGTCCTCTAGGTGGCAGGGAGGGCTCCTGTGTCCACAGACAGGTGCCCAGGGACCCTGTGGAACTGCTGTGACCTCTAAAGGATGGGTTAGGTGAGCCGAGGGAGGTGTGTGCTTGGGAGCCTGAGTGCGCATGCGCGGCCCACGTATAGGCCCGAAACGAGCCAGCCGCGGCTCGGAGAAAAGCCATCTCCTGGGGGCCTCCCCATGTTCTTCCACTCCTCAAGCGTGACCCCTTTACGGATGGAAGAAAGGGTGATCTTCGCAGTGGTGGGTTCGGGCCAGAGGGGTCTGCGGGTTTGCCTCCACGTACGCCAGGTGCCCGCACACCGGGCGCAGGTGTTTGAGCCCCGTGGAGGCAGAGGGCTGCTTATTGCTGGATGCAAGTGTCCTGCGGGGTCAAGGAACGGCATGGGCACTCCCCGGGCCACACAGGGCACCGGGCCCTTAGAGAGTTCCATGGGAATTCCCCCGCCCATGTCCCCGGTACCCAAGTATGTCCTTAGCACACTGTCTGTGCTGGGCTGAAGGTGCTGATAGGCAGTGTGGCCTGTGGGAAATCGTGCGGTCCTCTGAGTGGCAGGGAGGGCTTCTGTTTCCCCGAACAGGTGCGCAGGGACCCTGTAAAACTGCTGTGACCTCTCAAGGTGCATCATGTGACCCCTCAAGGGTGGGGCAGGTGACCTCCCAAGGGTGGGTCACGAGACCCCTCAAGGGTGGGTCACGGGACCCCTCAAGGGTGGATCACGAGACCCCTAAAGGGCGGGTCACGTGACCCGAAAAGCGTGGGTCACGAGACCCCTCAAGGGTGGGTCACGTGACCCCTCAGGGGTGGGTCACGAGACCCCTCAGGGGTGGGTCACCAGACCCCTCAGGGGTGGGTCACGTGACCCCTCTGGGGTGGGTCACGTGACCCCTCAGGGGTGGGTCACGAGACCCCTCAGGGGTGGGTCACGTGACCCCTCAGGGGTGGGTGACGTGACTCCTCAAGGGTGGGTCAGGAGACACCTCAAGGGTGAGTCCCGTGACCCGAGTGAGGCTTGTGGTGGGGAGCCTGAGTGCGCACGCGCGGCCCAGGTATAGGCCCAAAACCTGCCAGCCGCGGCTCGGAGAAAAGCCATCTCCTGGGGGCCTCCCCATGTTCCTCCACTCCTCAAGGAGGACCCCTTTACAGATGGAAGAAAAGGGGGAAATTCGCAGTGGTGGGTTCGGGCCAGAGGGGTTGTGGGTTTGCCTGCACGTACGCCAGGTGCTCTCACAACGGGCCCAGGTGTTCGAGCCCCGTGGAGGCAGAGGGCTGCTTATTGCTGGATGATAGTGTCCTGCAGGGTTAAGGGATGGCGTGGGCACTCCCAGGGCGACAGAGGGCACCTGGCCTTTAGAGAGTTCCCTGGAAAATTCCCCGCCCAGGCCTCTCGTCCACAAGTCTATCCTGCGCACAGTGTCTGTGCGTGGCTAGGAGTGCTTCTGGGCAGTGTTCCCCAGCGGAAATCGCTTGGTCCTCTAGGTGGCAGGGAGGGCTCCTGTGTCCACAGACAGGTGCCCAGGGACCCTGTGGAACTGCTGTGACCTCTAAAGGATGGGTTAGGTGAGCCGAGGGAGGTGTGTGCTTGGGAGCCTGAGTGCGCATGCGCGGCCCACGTATAGGCCCGAAACGAGCCAGCCGCGGCTCGGAGAAAAGCCATCTCCTGGGGGCCTCCCCATGTTCTTCCACTCCTCAAGCGTGACCCCTTTACGGATGGAAGAAAGGGTGATCTTCGCAGTGGTGGGTTCGGGCCAGAGGGGTCTGCGGGTTTGCCTCCACGTACGCCAGGTGCCCGCACACCGGGCGCAGGTGTTTGAGCCCCGTGGAGGCAGAGGGCTGCTTATTGCTGGATGCAAGTGTCCTGCGGGGTCAAGGAACGGCATGGGCACTCCCCGGGCCACACAGGGCCCCGGGCCCTTAGAGAGTTCCATGGGAATTCCCCCGCCCATGTCCCCGGTACCCAAGTATGTCCTTAGCACACTGTCTGTGCTGGGCTGAAGGTGCTGATAGGCAGTGTGGCCTGTGGGAAATCGTGCGGTCCTCTGAGTGGCAGGGAGGGCTTCTGTTTCCCCGAACAGGTGCGCAGGGACCCTGTAAAACTGCTGTGACCTCTCAAGGTGGGTCATGTGACCCCTCAAGGGTGGGGCAGGTGACCTCCCAAGTGTGGGTCACGAGACCCCTCAAGGGTGGGTCACGGGACCCCTCAAGGGTGGGTCACGAGACCCCTAAAGGGCGGGTCACGTGACCCGAAAAGCGTGGGTCACGAGACCCCTCAAGGGTGGGTCACGTGACCCCTCAGGGGTGGGTCACGAGACCCCTCAGGGGTGGGTCACGTGACCCCTCTGGGGTGGGTCACGTGACCCCTCAGGGGTGGGTCACGAGACCCCTCAGGGGTGGGTCACGTGACCCCTCTGGGGTGGGTCACGTGACCCCTCAGGGGTGGGTGACGTGACTCCTCAAGGGTGGGTCAGGAGACACCTCAAGGGTGAGTCCCGTGACCTGAGTGAGGCTTGTGGTGGGGAGCCTGAGTGCGCACGCGCGGCCCAGGTATAGGCCCGAAACCTGCCAGCCGCGGCTGGGAGAAAAGCCATCTCCTGGGGGCCTCCCTATGTTCCTCCACTCCTCAAGGAGGACCCCTTTACAGATGGAAGAAAAGGGGGATCTTCGCAGTGGTGGGTTCGGGCCAGAGGGGTCTGTGTGTTTGCCTGCACGTACGCCAGGTGCTCTCACAACGGGCCCAGGTGTTCGAGCCCCGTGGAGGCAGAGGGCTGCTTATTGCTGGATGATAGTGTCCTGCAGGGTTAAGGGACGGCGTGGGCACTCCCAGGGCGACAGAGGGCACCTGGCCTTTAGAGAGTTCCCTGGAAAATTCCCCGCCCAGGCCTCTCGTCCACAAGTCTATCCTGCGCACAGTGTCTGTGCGAGGCTAGGAGTGCTTCTGGGCAGTGATCCCCAGCGGAAATCGAGTGGTCCTCTAGGTGGCAGGGAGGGCTCCTGTGTCCACAGACAGGTGCCCAGGGACCCTGTGGAACTGCTGTGACCTCTAAAGGGTGGGTTAGGTGAGCCGAGGGAGGTGTGTGCTTGGGAGCCTGAGTGCGCATGCGCGGCCCACGTATAGGCCCGAAACGAGCCAGCCGCGGCTCGGAGAAAAGCCATCTCCTGGGTGCCTCCCCATGTTCTTCCACTCCTCAAGCGTGACCCCTTTACGGATGGAAGAAAGGGTGATCTTCGCAGTGGTGGGTTCGGGCCAGAGGGGTCTGCGGGTTTGCCTCCACGTAAGCCAGGTGCCCGCACACCGGGCGCAGGTGTTTGAGCCCCGTGGAGGCAGAGGGCTGCTTATTGCTGGTTGCAAGTGTCCTGCGGGGTCAAGGAACGGCATGGGCACTCCCGGGGCCACACAGGGCACCGGGCCCTTAGAGAGTTCCATGGGAATTCCCCCGCCCATGTCCCCGGTACCCAAGTCTGTCCTTAGCACACTGTCTGTGCGGGGCTGAAGGTGCTGCTAGGCAGTGTGGCCTGTGGGAAATCGTGCGGTCCTCTGAGTGGCAGGGAGGGCTTCTGTTTCCCTGAACAGGTGAGCAGGGACCCTGTAAAACTGCTGTGACCTCTCAAGGTGCGTCATGTGACCCCTCAAGGGTGGGGCAGGTGACCTCCCAAGGGTGGGTCACGAGACCCCTCAAGGGTGGGTCACGGGACCCCTCAAGGGTGGATCACGAGACCCCTAAAGGGCGGGTCACGTGACCCGAAAAGCGTGGGTCACGAGACCCCTCAAGGGTGGGTCACGAGACCCCTCAGGGGTGGGTCACGAGACCCGTCAGGGGTGGGTCACGTGACCCCTCTGGGGTGGTCACGTGACCCCTCAGGGGTGGGTCACGAGACCCCTCAGGGGTGGGTCACGTGACCCCTCTGGGGTGGGTCACGTGACCCCTCAGGGGTGGGTGACGTGACTCCTCAAGGGTGGGTCAGGAGACACCTCAAGGGTGAGTCCCGTGACCCGAGTGAGGCTTGTGGTGGGGAGCCTGAGTGCGCACGCGCGGCCCAGGTATAGGCCCAAAACCTGCCAGCCGCGGCTCGGAGAAAAGCCATCTCCTGGGGGCCTCCCCATGTTCCTCCACTCCTCAAGGAGGACCCCTTTACAGATGGAAGAAAAGGGGGATCTTCGCAGTGGTGGGTTCGGGCCAGAGGGGTCTGTGGGTTTGCCTGCACGTACGCCAGGTGCTCTCACAACGGGCCCAGGTGTTCGAGCCCCGTGGAGGCAGAGGGCTGCTTATTGCTGGATGATAGTGTCCTGCAGGGTTAAGGGATGGCGTGGGCACTCCCAGGGCGACAGAGGGCACCTGGCCTTTAGAGAGTTCCCTGGAAAATTCCCCGCCCAGGCCTCTCGTCCACAAGTCTATCCTGCGCACAGTGTCTGTGCGAGGCTAGGAGTGCTTCTGGGCAGTGTTCCCCAGCGGAAATCGCGTGGTCCTCTAGGTGCCAGGGAGGGCTCCTGTGTCCACAGACAGGTGCCCAGGGACCCTGTGGAACTGCTGTGACCTCTAAAGGGTGGGTTAGGTGAGCCGAGGGAGGTGTGTGCTTGGGAGCCTGAGTGCGCATGCGCGGCCCACGTATAGGCCCGAAACGAGCCAGCCGCGGCTCGGAGAAAAGCCATCTCCTGGGGGCCTCCCCATGTTCTTCCACTCCTCAAGTGTGACCCCTTTACGGATGGAAGAAAGGGTGATCTTCGCAGTGGTGGGTTCGGGCCAGAGGGGTCTGCGGGTTTGCCTCCACGTACACCAGGTGCCCGCACACCGGGCGCAGGTGTTTGAGCCCCGTGGAGGCAGAGGGCTGCTTATTGCTGGATGCAAGTGTCCTGCGGGGTCAAGGAACGGCATGGGCACTCCCGGGGCCACACAGGGCACCGGGCCCTTAGAGAGTTCCATGGGAATTCCCCCGCCCATGTCCCCGGTACCCAAGTCTGTCCTTAGCACACTGTCTGTGCGGGGCTGAAGGTGCTGCTAGGCAGTGTGGCCTGTGGGAAATCGTGCGGTCCTCTGAGTGGCAGGGAGGGCTTCTGTTTCCCCGAACAGGTGCGCAGGGACCCTGTAAAACTGCTGTGACCTCTCAAGGTGCGTCATGTGACCCCTCAAGGGTGGGGCAGGTGACCTCCCAAGGGTGGGTCACGAGACCCCTCAAGGGTGGGTCACGGGACCCCTCAAGGGTGGATCACGAGACCCCTAAAGGGCGGGTCACGTTACCCGAAAAGCGTGGGTCACGAGACCCCTCAAGGGTGGGTCACGTGACCCCTCAGGGGTGGGTCACGAGACCCCTCAGGGGTGGGTCACGTGACCCACCTGGGGTGGTCACGTGACCCCTCAGGGGTGGGTCACGAGACCCCTCAGGGGTGGGTCACGTGACCCCTCAGGGGTGGGTCACGTGACCCCTCAGGGGTGGGTGACGTGACTCCTCAAGGGTGGGTCAGGAGACACCTCAAGGGTGAGTCCCGTGACCCGAGTGAGGCTTGTGGTGGGGAGCCTGAGTGCGCACGCGCGGCCCAGGTATAGGCCCAAAACCTGCCAGCCGCGGCTCGGAGAAAAGCCATCTCCTAGGGGCCTCCCCATATTCCTCCACTCCTCAAGGAGGACCCCTTTACAGATGGAAGAAAAGGGGGATCTTCGCAGTGGTGGGTTCGGGCCAGAGGGGTCTGTGGGTTTGCCTGCACGTACGCCAGGTGCTCTCACAACGGGCCCAGGTGTTCGAGCCCCGTGGAGGCAGAGGGCTGCTTATTGCTGGATGATAGTGTCCTGCAGGGTTAAGGGATGGCGTGGGCACTCCCAGGGCGACAGAGGGCACCTGGCCTTTAGAGAGTTCCCTGGAAAATTCCCCGCCCAGGCCTCTCGTCCACAAGTCTATCCTGCGCACAGTGTCTGTGCGAGGCTAGGAGTGCTTCTGGGCAGTGTTCCCCAGCGGAAATCGCGTGGTCCTCTAGGTGGCAGGGAGGGCTCCTGTGTCCACAGACAGGTGCCCAGGGACCCTGTGGAACTGCTGTGACCTCTAAAGGGTGGGTTAGGTGAGCCGAGGGAGGTGTGTGCTTGGGAGCCTGAGTGCGCATGCGCGGCCCACGTATAGGCCCGAAACGAGCCAGCCGCGGCTCGGAGAAAAGCCATCTCCTGGGGGCCTCCCCATGTTCTTCCACTCCTCAAGCGTGACCCCTTTACGGATGGAAGAAAGGGTGATCTTCGCAGTGGTGGGTTCGGGCCAGAGGGGTCTGCGGGTTTGCCTCCACGTACGCCAGGTGCCCGCACACCGGGCGCAGGTGTTTGAGCCCCGTGGAGGCAGAGGGCTGCTTATTGCTGGATGCAAGTGTCCTGCGGGGTCAAGGAACGGCATGGGCACTCCCCGGGCCACACAGGGCACCGGGCCCTTAGAGAGTTCCATGGGAATTCCCCCGCCCATGTCCCCGGTACCCAAGTATGTCCTTAGCACACTGTCTGTGGTGGGCTGAAGGTGCTGATAGGCAGTGTGGCCTGTGGGAAATCGTGCGGTCCTCTGAGTGACAGGGAGGGCTTCTGTATCCCCGAACAGGTGCGCAGGGACCCTGTAAAACTGCTGTGACCTCTCAAGGTGGGTCATGTGACCCCTCAAGGGTGGGGCAGGTGACCTCCCAAGGGTAGGTCACGAGACCCCTCAAGGGTGGGTCACAGGACCCCTCAAGGGTGGGTCACGAGACCCCTAAAGGGCGGGTCACGTGACCCGAAAAGCGTGGGTCACGAGACCCCTCACGGGTGGGTCACGTGACCCCTCAGGGGTGGGTCACGAGACCCCTCAGGGGTGGGTCACGTGACCCCTCTGGGGTGGGTCACGAGACCCCTCAGGGGTGGGTCACGTGACCCCTCTGGCGTGGGTCACGTGACCCCTCAGGGGTGGGTGACGTGACTCCTCAAGGGTGGGTCAGGAGACACCTCAAGGGTGAGTCCCGTGACCCGAGTGAGGCTTGTGGTGGGGAGCCTGAGTGCGCACGCGCGGCCCAGGTATAGGCCCAAAACCTGCCAGCCGCGGCTCGGAGAAAAGCCATCTCCTGGGGGCCTCCCCATGTTCCTCCACTCCTCAAGGAGGACCCCTTTACAGATGGAAGAAAAGGGGGATCTTCGCAGTGGTGGGTTCGGGCCAGAGGGGTCTGTGGGTTTGCCTGCACGTACGCCAGGTGCTCTCACAACGGGCCCAGGTGTTCGAGCCCCGTGGAGGCAGAGGGCTGCTTATTGCTGGATGATAGTGTCCTGCAGGGTTAAGGGACGGCGTGGGCACTCCCAGGGCGACAGAGGGCACCTGGCCTTTAGAGAGTTCCCTGGAAAATTCCCCGCCCAGGCCTCTCGTCCACAAGTCTATCCTGCGCACAGTGTCTGTGCGAGGCTAGGAGTGCTTCTGGGCAGTGTTCCCCAGCGGAAATCGCGTGGTCCTCTAGGTGGCAGGGAGGGCTCCTGTGTCCACAGACAGGTGCCCAGGGACCCTGTGTAACTGCTGTGACCTCTAAAGGGTGGGTTAGGTGAGCCGAGGGAGGTGTGTGCTTGGGAGACTGAGTGCGCATGCGCGGCCCACGTATAGGCCCGAAACGAGCCAGCCGCGGCTCGGAGAAAAGCCATCTCCTGGGGGCCTCCCCATGTTCTTCCACTCCTCAAGCGTGACCCCTTTACGGATGGAAGAAAGGGTGATCTTCGCAGTGGTGGGTTCGGGCCAGAGGGGTCTGCGGGTTTGCCTCCACGTACGCCAGGTGCCCGCACACCGGGCGCAGGTGTTTGAGCCCCGTGGAGGCAGAGGGCTGCTTATTGCTGGATGCAAGTGTCCTGCGGGGTCAAGGAACGGCATGGGCACTCCCCGGGCCACACAGGGCACCGGGCCCTTAGAGAGTTCCATGGGAATTCCCCCGCCCATGTCCCCGGTACCCAAGTATGTCCTTAGCACACTGTCTGTGCTGGGCTGAAGGTGCTGATAGGCAGTGTGGCCTGTGGGAAATCGTGCGGTCTTCTGAGTGGCAGGGAGGGCTTCAGTTTCCCCGAACAGGTGCGCAGGGACCCTGTAAAACTGCTGTGACCTCTCAAGGTGGGTCATGTGACCCCTCAAGGGTGGGGCAGGTGACCTCCCAAGGGTGGGTCACGAGACCCCTCAAGGGTGGGTCACGGGACCCCTCAAGGGTGGGTCACGAGACCCCTAAAGGGCGGGTCACGTGACCCGAAAAGCGTGGGTCACGAGACCCCTCTGGGGTGGGTCACGAGACCCCTCAGGGGTGGGTCACGTGACCCCTCTGGGGTGGGTCACGTGACCCCTCAGGGGTGGGTCACGAGACCCCTCAGGGGTGGGTCACGTGACCCCTCTGGGGTGGGTCACGTGACCCCTCAGGGGTGGGTGACGTGACTCCTCAAGGGTGGGTCAGGAGACACCTCAAGGGTGAGTCCCGTGACCCGAGTGAGGCTTGTGGTGGGGAGCCTGAGTGCGCACGCGCGGCCCAGGTATAGGTCCAAAACCTGCCAGCCGCGGCTCGGAGAAAAGCCATCTCCTGGGGGCCTCCCCATGTTCCTCCACTCCTCAAGGAGGACCCCTTTACAGATGGAAGAAAAGGGGGATCTTCGCAGTGGTGGGTTCGGGCCAGAGGGGTCTGTGGGTTTGCCTGCACGTACGCCAGGTGCTCTCACAACGGGCCCAGGTGTTCGAGCCCCGTGGAGGCAGAGGGCTGCTTATTGCTGGATGATAGTGTCCTGCAGGGTTAAGGGATGGCGTGGGCACTCCCAGGGCGACAGAGGGCACCTGGCCTTTAGAGAGTTCCCTGGAAAATTCCCCGCCCAGGCCTCTCGTCCACAAGTCTATCCTGCGCACAGTGTCTGTGCGAGGCTAGGAGTGCTTCTGGGCAGTGTTCCCCAGCGGAAATCGCGTGGTCCTCTAGGTGCCAGGGAGGGCTCCTGTGTCCACAGACAGGTGCCCAGGGACCCTGTGGAACTGCTGTGACCTCTAAAGGGTGGGTTAGGTGAGCCGAGGGAGGTGTGTGCTTGGGAGCCTGAGTGCGCATGCGCGGCCCAGGTATAGGCCCGAAACGAGCCAGCCGCGGCTCGGAGAAAAGCCATCTCCTGGGGGCCTCCCCATGTTCTTCCACTCCTCAAGCGTGACCCCTTTACGGATGGAAGAAAGGGTGATCTTCGCAGTGGTGGGTTCGGGCCAGAGGGGTCTGCGGGTTTGCCTCCACGTACGCCAGGTGCCCGCACACCGGGCGCAGGTGTTTGAGCCCCGTGGAGGCAGAGGGCTGCTTATTGCTGGATGCAAGTGTCCTGCGGGGTCAAGGAACGGCATGGGCACTCCCCGGGCCACACAGGGCCCCGGGCCCTTAGAGAGTTCCATGGGAATTCCCCCGCCCATGTCCCCGGTACCCAAGTATGTCCTTAGCACACTGTCTGTGCTGGGCTGAAGGTGCTGATAGGCAGTGTGGCCTGTGGGAAATCGTGCGGTCCTCTGAGTGGCAGGGAGGGCTTCTGTTTCCCCGAACAGGTGCGCAGGGACCCTGTAAAACTGCTGTGACCTCTCAAGGTGGGTCATGTGACCCCTCAAGGGTGGGGCAGGTGACCTCCCATCTGTGGGTCACGAGACCCCTCAAGGGTGGGTCACGGGACCCCTCAAGGGTGGGTCACGAGACCCCTAAAGGGCGGGTCACGTGACCCGAAAAGCGTGGGTCACGAGACCCCTCAAGGGTGGGTCACGTGACCCCTCAGGGGTGGGTCACGAGACCCCTCAGGGGTGGGTCACGTGACCCCTCTGGGGTGGGTCACGTGACCCCTCAGGGGTGGGTCACGAGACCCCTCAGGGGTGGGTCACGTGACCCCTCTGGGGTGGGTCACGTGACCCCTCAGGGGTGGGTGACGTGACTCCTCAAGGGTGGGTCAGGAGACACCTCAAGGGTGAGTCCCGTGACCTGAGTGAGGCTTGTGGTGGGGAGCCTGAGTGCGCACGCGCGGCCCAGGTATAGGCCCGAAACCTGCCAGCCGCGGCTGGGAGAAAAGCCATCTCCTGGGGGCCTCCCTATGTTCCTCCACTCCTCAAGGAGGACCCCTTTACAGATGGAAGAAAAGGGGGATCTTCGCAGTGGTGGGTTCGGGCCAGAGGGGTCTGTGTGTTTGCCTGCACGTACGCCAGGTGCTCTCACAACGGGCCCAGGTGTTCGAGCCCCGTGGAGGCAGAGGGCTGCTTATTGCTGGATGATAGTGTCCTGCAGGGTTAAGGGACGGCGTGGGCACTCCCAGGGCGACAGAGGGCACCTGGCCTTTAGAGAGTTCCCTGGAAAATTCCCCGCCCAGGCCTCTCGTCCACAAGTCTATCCTGCGCACAGTGTCTGTGCGAGGCTAGGAGTGCTTCTGGGCAGTGATCCCCAGCGGAAATCGAGTGGTCCTCTAGGTGGCAGGGAGGGCTCCTGTGTCCACAGACAGGTGCCCAGGGACCCTGTGGAACTGCTGTGACCTCTAAAGGGTGGGTTAGGTGAGCCGAGGGAGGTGTGTGCTTGGGAGCCTGAGTGCGCATGCGCGGCCCACGTATAGGCCCGAAACGAGCCAGCCGCGGCTCGGAGAAAAGCCATCTCCTGGGTGCCTCCCCATGTTCTTCCACTCCTCAAGCGTGACCCCTTTACGGATGGAAGAAAGGGTGATCTTCGCAGTGGTGGGTTCGGGCCAGAGGGGTCTGCGGGTTTGCCTCCACGTAAGCCAGGTGCCCGCACACCGGGCGCAGGTGTTTGAGCCCCGTGGAGGCAGAGGGCTGCTTATTGCTGGTTGCAAGTGTCCTGCGGGGTCAAGGAACGGCATGGGCACTCCCGGGGCCACACAGGGCACCGGGCCCTTAGAGAGTTCCATGGGAATTCCCCCGCCCATGTCCCCGGTACCCAAGTCTGTCCTTAGCACACTGTCTGTGCGGGGCTGAAGGTGCTGCTAGGCAGTGTGGCCTGTGGGAAATCGTGCGGTCCTCTGAGTGGCAGGGAGGGCTTCTGTTTCCCTGAACAGGTGAGCAGGGACCCTGTAAAACTGCTGTGACCTCTCAAGGTGCGTCATGTGACCCCTCAAGGGTGGGGCAGGTGACCTCCCAAGGGTGGGTCACGAGACCCCTCAAGGGTGGGTCACGGGACCCCTCAAGGGTGGATCACGAGACCCCTAAAGGGCGGGTCACGTGACCCGAAAAGCGTGGGTCACGAGACCCCTCAAGGGTGGGTCACGAGACCCCTCAGGGGTGGGTCACGAGACCCGTCAGGGGTGGGTCACGTGACCCCTCTGGGGTGGTCACGTGACCCCTCAGGGGTGGGTCACGAGACCCCTCAGGGGTGGGTCACGTGACCCCTCTGGGGTGGGTCACGTGACCCCTCAGGGGTGGGTGACGTGACTCCTCAAGGGTGGGTCAGGAGACACCTCAAGGGTGAGTCCCGTGACCCGAGTGAGGCTTGTGGTGGGGAGCCTGAGTGCGCACGCGCGGCCCAGGTATAGGCCCAAAACCTGCCAGCCGCGGCTCGGAGAAAAGCCATCTCCTGGGGGCCTCCCCATGTTCCTCCACTCCTCAAGGAGGACCCCTTTACAGATGGAAGAAAAGGGGGATCTTCGCAGTGGTGGGTTCGGGCCAGAGGGGTCTGTGGGTTTGCCTGCACGTACGCCAGGTGCTCTCACAACGGGCCCAGGTGTTCGAGCCCCGTGGAGGCAGAGGGCTGCTTATTGCTGGATGATAGTGTCCTGCAGGGTTAAGGGATGGCGTGGGCACTCCCAGGGCGACAGAGGGCACCTGGCCTTTAGAGAGTTCCCTGGAAAATTCCCCGCCCAGGCCTCTCGTCCACAAGTCTATCCTGCGCACAGTGTCTGTGCGAGGCTAGGAGTGCTTCTGGGCAGTGTTCCCCAGCGGAAATCGCGTGGTCCTCTAGGTGCCAGGGAGGGCTCCTGTGTCCACAGACAGGTGCCCAGGGACCCTGTGGAACTGCTGTGACCTCTAAAGGGTGGGTTAGGTGAGCCGAGGGAGGTGTGTGCTTGGGAGCCTGAGTGCGCATGCGCGGCCCACGTATAGGCCCGAAACGAGCCAGCCGCGGCTCGGAGAAAAGCCATCTCCTGGGGGCCTCCCCATGTTCTTCCACTCCTCAAGTGTGACCCCTTTACGGATGGAAGAAAGGGTGATCTTCGCAGTGGTGGGTTCGGGCCAGAGGGGTCTGCGGGTTTGCCTCCACGTACACCAGGTGCCCGCACACCGGGCGCAGGTGTTTGAGCCCCGTGGAGGCAGAGGGCTGCTTATTGCTGGATGCAAGTGTCCTGCGGGGTCAAGGAACGGCATGGGCACTCCCCGGGCCACACAGGGCACCGGGCCCTTAGAGAGTTCCATGGGAATTCCCCCGCCCATGTCCCCGGTACCCAAGTATGTCCTTAGCACACTGTCTGTGCTGGGCTGAAGGTGCTGATAGGCAGTGTGGCCTGTGGGAAATCGTGCGGTCCTCTGAGTGGCAGGGAGGGGTTCTGTTTCCCCGAACAGGTGCGCATGGACCCTGTAAAACTGCTGTGACCTCTCAAGGTGGGTCATGTGACCCCTCAAGGGTGGGGCAGGTGACCTCCCAAGGGTGGGTCACGAGACCCCTCAAGGGTGGGTCACGGGACTCCTCAAGGGTGGGTCACGAGACCCCTAAAGGGCGGGTCACGTGACCCGAAAAGCGTGGGTCACGAGACCCCTCAAGGGTGGGTCACGTGACCCCTCCGGGGTGGGTCACGAGACCCCTCAGGGGTGGGTCACGAGACCCCTCAGGGGTGGGTCACGTGACCCCTCTGGGGTGGGTCACGTGACCCCTCAGGGGTGGGTCACGAGACCCCTCAGGGGTGGGTCACGTGACCCCTCTGGGGTGGGTCACGTGACCCCTCAGGGGTGGGTGACGTGACTCCTCAAGGGTGGGTCAGGAGACACCTCAAGGGTGAGTCCCGTGACCCGAGTGAGGCTTGTGGTGGGGAGCCTGAGTGCGCACGCGCGGCCCAGGTATAGGCCCAAAACCTGCCAGCCGCGGCTCGGAGAAAAGCCATCTCCTAGGGGCCTCCCCATGTTCCTCCACTCCTCAAGGAGGACCCCTTTACAGATGGAAGAAAAGGGGGATCTTCGCAGTGGTGGGTTCGGGCCAGAGGGGTCTGTGGGTTTGCCTGCACGTACGCCAGGTGCTCTCACAACGGGCCCAGGTGTTCGAGCCCCGTGGAGGCAGAGGGCTGCTTATTGCTGGATGATAGTGTCCTGCAGGGTTAAGGGACGGCGTGGGCACTCCCAGGGCGACAGAGGGCACCTGGCCTTTAGAGAGTTCCCTGGAAAATTCCCCGCCCAGGCCTCTCGTCCACAAGTCTATCCTGCGCACAGTGTCTGTGCGAGGCTAGGAGTGCTTCTGGGCAGTGTTCCCCAGCGGAAATAGCGTGGTCCTCTAGGTGGCAGGGAGGGCTCCTGTGTCCACAGACAGGTGCCCAGGGACCCTGTGGAACTGCTGTGACCTCTAAAGGGTGGGTTAGGTGAGCCGAGGGAGGTGTGTGCTTGGGAGCCTGAGTGCGCATGCGCGGCCCAGGTATAGGCCCGAAACGAGCCAGCCGCGGCTCGGAGAAAAGCCATCTCCTGGGGGCCTCCCCATGTTCTTCCACTCCTCAAGCGTGACCCCTTTACGGATGGAAGAAAGGGTGATCTTCGCAGTGGTGGGTTCGGGCCAGAGGGGTCTGCGGGTTTGCCTCCACGTACGCCAGGTGCCCGCACACCGGGCGCAGGTGTTTGAGCCCCGTGGAGGCAGAGGGCTGCTTATTGCTGGATGCAAGTGTCCTGCGGGGTCAAGGAACGGCATGGGCACTCCCGGGGCCACACAGGGCACCGGGCCCTTAGAGAGTTCCATGGGAATTCCCCCGCCCATGTCCCCGGTACCCAAGTATGTCCTTAGCACACTGTCTGTGCTGGGCTGAAGGTGCTGATAGGCAGTGTGGCCTGTGGGAAATCGTGCGGTCCTCTGAGTGGCAGGGAGGGCTTCAGTTTCCCCGAACAGGTGCGCAGGGACCCTGTAAAACTGCTGTGACCTCTCAAGGTGGGTCATGTGACCCCTCAAGGGTGGGGCAGGTGACCTCCCAAGGGTGGGTCACGAGACCCCTCAAGGGTGGGTCACGGGACCCCTCAAGGGTGGGTCACGAGACCCCTAAAGGGCGGGTCACGTGACCCGAAAAGCGTGGGTCATGAGACCCCTCTGGGGTGGGTCACGTGACCCCTCTGGGGTGGGTCACGAGACCCCTCAGGGGTGGGTGACGTGACTCCTCAAGGGTGGGTCAGGAGACACCTCAAGGGTGAGTCCCGTGACCCGAGTGAGGCTTGTGGTGGGGAGCCTGAGTGCGCACGCGCGGCCCACGTATAGGCCCAAAACCTGCCAGCCGCGGCTCGGAGAAAAGCCATCTCCTGGGGGCCTCCCCATGTTCCTCCACTCCTCAAGGAGGACCCCTTTACAGATGGAAGAAAAGGGGGATCTTCGCAGTGGTGGGTTCGGGCCAGAGGGGTCTGTGGGTTTGCCTGCACGTACGCCAGGTGCTCTCACAACGGGCCCAGGTGTTCGAGCCCCGTGGAGGCAGAGGGCTGCTTATTGCTGGATGATAGTGTCCTGCAGGGTTAAGGGATGGCGTGGGCACTCCCAGGGCGACAGAGGGCACCTGGCCTTTAGAGAGTTCCCTGGAAAATTCCCCGCCCAGGCCTCTCGTCCACAAGTCTATCCTGCGCACAGTGTCTGTGCGAGGCTAGGAGTGCTTCTGGGCAGTGTTCCCCAGCGGAAATCGCGTGGTCCTCTAGGTGGCAGGGAGGGCTCCTGTGTCCACAGACAGGTGCCCAGGGACCCTGTGGAACTGCTGTGACCTCTAAAGGGTGGGTTAGGTGAGCCGAGGGAGGTGTGTGCTTGGGAGCCTGAGTGCGCATGCGCGGCCCACGTATAGGCCCGAAACGAGCCAGCCGCGGCTCGGAGAAAAGCCATCTCCTGGGGGCCTCCCCATGTTCTTCCACTCCTCAAGCGTGACCCCTTTACGGATGGAAGAAAGGGTGATCTTCGCAGTGGTGGGTTCGGGCCAGAGGGGTCTGCGGGTTTGCCTCCACGTACGCCAGGTGCCCGCACACCGGGCGCCGGTGTTTGAGCCCCGTGGAGGCAGAGGGCTGCTTATTGCTGGATGCAAGTGTCCTGCGGGGTCAAGGAACGGCATGGGCACTCCCGGGGCCACACAGGGCACCGGGCCCTTAGAGAGTTCCATGGGAATTCCCCCGCCCATGTCCCCGGTACCCAAGTATGTCCTTAGCACACTGTCTGTGCTGGGCTGAAGGTGCTGATAGGCAGTGTGGCCTGTGGGAAATCGTGCGGTCCTCTGAGTGGCAGGGAGGGCTTCAGTTTCCCCGAACAGGTGCGCAGGGACCCTGTAAAACTGCTGTGACCTCTCAAGGTGGGTCATGTGACCCCTCAAGGGTGGGGCAGGTGACCTCCCAAGGGTGGGTCACGAGACCCCTCAAGGGTGGGTCACGGGACCCCTCAAGGGTGGGTCACGAGACCCCTAAAGGGCGGGTCACGTGACCCGAAAAGCGTGGGTCACGAGACCCCTCTGGGGTGGGTCACGTGACCCCTCTGGGGTGGGTCACGAGACCCCTCAGGGGTGGGTCACGTGACCCCTCTGGGGTGGGTCACGAGACCCCTCAGGGGTGGGTCACGTGACCCCTCAGGGGTGGGTCACGTGACACCTCAGGGGTGGGTCACGTGACCCCTCAGGGGTGGGTGAGGTGACTCCTCAAGGGTGGGTCAGGAGACACCTCAAGGGTGAGTCCCGTTACCTGAGTGAGGCTTGTGGTGGGGAGCCTGAGTGCGCACGCTCGGCCCAGGTATAGGCCCGAAACCTGCCAGCCGCGGCTGGGAGAAAAGCCATCTCCTGGGGGCCTCCCTATGTTCCTCCACTCCTCAAGGAGGACCCCTTTACAGATGGAAGAAAAGGGGGATCTTCGCAGTGGTGGGTTCGGGCCAGAGGGGTCTGCGGGTTTGCCTCCACGTAAGCCAGGTGCCCGCACACCGGGCGCAGGTGTTTGAGCCCCGTGGAGGCAGAGGGCTGCTTATTGCTGGATGCAAGTGTCCTGCGGGGTCAAGGAACGGCATGGGCACTCCCGGGGCCACACAGGGCACCGGGCCCTTAGAGAGTTCCATGGGAATTCCCCCGCCCATGTCCCCGGTACCCAAGTCTGTCCTTAGCACACTGTCTGTGCGGGGCTGAAGGTGCTGCTAGGCAGTGTGGCCTGTGGGAAATCGTGCGGTCCTCTGAGTGGCAGGGAGGGCTTCTGTTTCCCCGAACAGGTGCGCAGGGACCCTGTAAAACTGCTGTGACCTCTCAAGGTGCGTCATGTGACCCCTCAAGGGTGGGGCAGGTGACCTCCCAAGGGTGGGTCACGAGACCACTCAAGGGTGGGTCACGGGACCCCTCAAGGGTGGATCACGAGACCCCTAAAGGGCGGGTCACGAGACCCCTCAGGGGTGGGTCACGAGACCCCTCAGGGGTGGGTCACGTGACCCCTCTGGGGTGGTCACGTGACCCCTCAGGGGTGGGTCACGAGACCCCTCAGGGGTGGGTCACGTGACCCCTCTGGGGTGGGTCACGTGACCCCTCAGGGGTGGGTGACGTGACTCCTCAAGGGTGGGTCAGGAGACACCTCAAGGGTGAGTCCCGTGACCCGAGTGAGGCTTGTGGTGGGGAGCCTGAGTGCGCACGCGCGGCCCAGGTATAGGCCCAAAACCTGCCAGCCGCGGCTCGGAGAAAAGCCATCTCCTGGGGGCCTCCCCATGTTCCTCCACTCCTCAAGGAGGACCCCTTTACAGATGGAAGAAAAGGGGGATCTTCGCAGTGGTGGGTTCGGGCCAGAGGGGTCTGTGGGTTTGCCTGCACGTACGCCAGGTGCTCTCACAACGGGCCCAGGTGTTCGAGCCCCGTGGAGGCAGAGGGCTGCTTATTGCTGGATGATAGTGTCCTGCAGGGTTAAGGGATGGCGTGGGCACTCCCAGGGCGACAGAGGGCACCTGGCCTTTAGAGAGTTCCCTGGAAAATTCCCCGCCCAGGCCTCTCGTCCACAAGTCTATCCTGCGCACAGTGTCTGTGCGAGGCTAGGAGTGCTTCTGGGCAGTGTTCCCCAGCGGAAATCGCGTGGTCCTCTAGGTGCCAGGGAGGGCTCCTGTGTCCAAGACAGGTGCCCAGGGACCCTGTGGAACTGCTGTGACCTCTAAAGGGTGGGTTAGGTGAGCCGAGGGAGGTGTGTGCTTGGGAGCCTGAGTGCGCATGCGCGGCCCAGGTATAGGCCCGAAACGAGCCAGCCGCGGCTCGGAGAAAAGCCATCTCCTGGGGGCCTCCCCATGTTCTTCCACTCCTCAAGCGTGACCCCTTTACGGATGGAAGAAAGGGTGATCTTCGCAGTGGTGGGTTCGGGCCAGAGGGGTCTGCGGGTTTGCCTCCACGTACGCCAGGTGCCCGCACACCGGGCGCAGGTGTTTGAGCCCCATGGAGGCAGAGGGCTGCTTATTGCTGGATGCAAGTGTCCTGCGGGGTCAAGGAACGGCATGGGCACTCCCCGGGCCACACAGGGCACCGGGCCCTTAGAGAGTTCCATGGGAATTCCCCCGCCCATGTCCCCGGTACCCAAGTATGTCCTTAGCACACTGTCTGTGCTGGGCTGAAGGTGCTGATAGGCAGTGTGGCCTGTGGGAAATCGTGCGGTCCTCTGAGTGGCAGGGAGGGCTTCTGTTTCCCCGAACAGGTGCGCAGGGACCCTGTAAAACTGCTGTGACCTCTCAAGGTGGGTCATGTGACCCCTCAAGGGTGGGGCAGGTGACCTCCCAAGGGTGGGTCACGAGACCCCTCAAGGGTGGGTCACGGGACCCCTCAAGGGTGGGTCACGAGACCCCTAAAGGGCGGGTCACGTGACCCGAAAAGCGTGGGTCACGAGACCCCTCAAGGGTGGGTCACGTGACCCCTCAGGGGTGGGTCACGAGACCCCTCAGGGGTGGGTCACGAGACCCCTCAGGGGTGGGTCACGTGACCCCTCTGGGGTGGGTCACGTGACCCCTCAGGGGTGGGTCACGAGACCCCTCAGGGGTGGGTCACGTGACCCCTCTGGGGTGGGTCACGTGACCCCTCAGGGGTGGGTGACGTGACTCCTCAAGGGTGGGTCAGGAGACACCTCAAGGGTGAGTCCCGTGACCTGAGTGAGGCTTGTGGTGGGGAGCCTGAGTGCGCACGCGCGGCCCAGGTATAGGCCCGAAACCTGCCAGCCGCGGCTGGGAGAAAAGCCATCTCCTGGGGGCCTCCCTATGTTCCTCCACTCCTCAAGGAGGACCCCTTTACAGATGGAAGAAAAGGGGGATCTTCGCAGTGGTGGGTTCGGGCCAGAGGGGTCTGTGGGTTTGCCTGCACGTACGCCAGGTGCTCTCACAACGGGCCCAGGTGTTCGAGCCCCGTGGAGGCAGAGGGCTGCTTATTGCTGGATGATAGTGTCCTGCAGGGTTAAGGGACGGCGTGGGCACTCCCAGGGCGACAGAGGGCACCTGGCCTTTAGAGAGTTCCCTGGAAAATTCCCCGCCCAGGCCTCTCGTCCACAAGTCTATCCTGCGCACAGTGTCTGTGCGAGGCTAGGAGTGCTTCTGGGCAGTGATCCCCAGCGGAAATCGCGTGGTCCTCTAGGTGGCAGGGAGGGCTCCTGTGTCCACAGACAGGTGCCCAGGGACCCTGTGGAACTGCTGTGACCTCTAAAGGGTGGGTTAGGTGAGCCGAGGGAGGTGTGTGCTTGGGAGCCTGAGTGCGCATGCGCGGCCCACGTATAGGCCCGAAACGAGCCAGCCGCGGCTCGGAGAAAAGCCATCTCCTGGGTGCCTCCCCATGTTCTTCCACTCCTCAAGCGTGACCCCTTTACGGATGGAAGAAAGGGTGATCTTCGCAGTGGTGGGTTCGGGCCAGAGGGGTCTGCGGGTTTGCCTCCACGTAAGCCAGGTGCCCGCACACCGGGCGCAGGTGTTTGAGCCCCGTGGAGGCAGAGGGCTGCTTATTGCTGGATGCAAGTGTCCTGCGGGGTCAAGGAACGGCATGGGCACTCCCGGGGCCACACAGGGCACCGGGCCCTTAGAGAGTTCCATGGGAATTCCCCCGCCCATGTCCCCGGTACCCAAGTCTGTCCTTAGCACACTGTCTGTGCGGGGCTGAAGGTGCTGCTAGGCAGTGTGGCCTGTGGGAAATCGTGCGGTCCTCTGAGTGGCAGGGAGGGCTTCTGTTTCCCTGAACAGGTGCGCAGGGACCCTGTAAAACTGCTGTGACCTCTCAAGGTGCGTCATGTGACCCCTCAAGGGTGGGGCAGGTGACCTCCCAAGGGTGGGTCACGAGACCCCTCAAGGGTGGGTCACGGGACCCCTCAAGGGTGGATCACGAGACCCCTAAAGGGCGGGTCACGTGACCCGAAAAGCGTGGGTCACGAGACCCCTCAAGGGTGGGTCACGTGACCCCTCAGGGGTGGGTCACGAGACCCGTCAGGGGTGGGTCACGTGACCCCTCTGGGGTGGTCACGTGACCCCTCTGGGGTGGGTCACGAGACCCCTCAGGGGTGGGTCACGTGACCCCTCTGGGGTGGGTCACGTGACCCCTCAGGGGTGGGTGACGTGACTCCTCAAGGGTGGGTCAGGAGACACCTCAAGGGTGAGTCCCGTGACCCGAGTGAGGCTTGTGGTGGGGAGCCTGAGTGCGCACGCGCGGCCCAGGTATAGGCCCAAAACCTGCCAGCCGCGGCTCGGAGAAAAGCCATCTCCTGGGGGCCTCCCCATGTTCCTCCACTCCTCAAGGAGGACCCCTTTACAGATGGAAGAAAAGGGGGATCTTCGCAGTGGTGGGTTCGGGCCAGAGGGGTCTGTGGGTTTGCCTGCACGTACGCCAGGTGCTCTCACAACGGGCCCAGGTGTTCGAGCCCCGTGGAGGCAGAGGGCTGCTTATTGCTGGATGATAGTGTCCTGCAGGGTTAAGGGATGGCGTGGGCACTCCCAGGGCGACAGAGGGCACCTGGCCTTTAGAGAGTTCCCTGGAAAATTCCCCGCCCAGGCCTCTCGTCCACAAGTCTATCCTGCGCACAGTGTCTGTGCGAGGCTAGGAGTGCTTCTGGGCAGTGTTCCCCAGCGGAAATCGCGTGGTCCTCTAGGTGCCAGGGAGGGCTCCTGTGTCCACAGACAGGTGCCCAGGGACCCTGTGGAACTGCTGTGACCTCTAAAGGGTGGGTTAGGTGAGCCGAGGGAGGTGTGTGCTTGGGAGCCTGAGTGCGCATGCGCGGCCCACGTATAGGCCCGAAACGAGCCAGCCGCGGCTCGGAGAAAAGCCATCTCCTGGGGGCCTCCCCATGTTCTTCCACTCCTCAAGCGTGACCCCTTTACGGATGGAAGAAAGGGTGCTCTTCGCAGTGGTGGTTCGGGCCAGAGGGGTCTGCGGGTTTGCCTCCACGTACGCCAGGTGCCCGCACACCGGGCGCAGGTGTTTGAGCCCCGTGGAGGCAGAGGGCTGCTTATTGCTGGATGCAAGTGTCCTGCGGGGTCAAGGAACGGCATGGGCACTCCCCGGGCCACACAGGGCACCGGGCCCTTAGAGAGTTCCATGGGAATTCCCCCGCCCATGTCCCCGGTACCCAAGTATGTCCTTAGCACACTGTCTGTGCTGGGCTGAAGGTGCTGATAGGCAGTGTGGCCTGTGGGAAATCGTGCGGTCCTCTGAGTGGCAGGGAGGGCTTCTGTTTCCCCGAACAGGTGCGCAGGGACCCTGTAAAACTGCTGTGACCTCTCAAGGTGGGTCATGTGACCCCTCAAGGGTGGGGCAGGTGACCTCCCAAGGGTGGGTCACGAGACCCCTCAAGGGTGGGTCACGGGACCCCTCAAGGGTGGGTCACGAGACCCCTAAAGGGCGGGTCACGTGACCCGAAAAGCGTGGGTCACGAGACCCCTCAAGGGTGGGTCACGTGACCCCTCAGGGGTGGGTCACGAGACCCCTCAGGGGTGGGTCACGAGACCCCTCAGGGGTGGGTCACGTGACCCCTCTGGGGTGGGTCACGTGACCCCTCAGGGGTGGGTCACGAGACCCCTCAGGGGTGGGTCACGTGACCCCTCTGGGGTGGGTCACGTGACCCCTCAGGGGTGGGTGACGTGACTCCTCAAGGGTGGGTCAGGAGACACCTCAAGGGTGAGTCCCGTGACCCGAGTGAGGCTTGTGGTGGGGAGCCTGAGTGCGCACGCGCGGCCCAGGTATAGGCCCAAAACCTGCCAGCCGCGGCTCGGAGAAAAGCCATCTCCTGGGGGCCTCCCCATGTTCCTCCACTCCTCAAGGAGGACCCCTTTACAGATGGAAGAAAAGGGGGATCTTCGCAGTGGTGGGTTCTGGCCAGAGGGGTCTGTGGGTTTGCCTGCACGTACGCCAGGTGCTCTCACAACGGGCCCAGGTGTTCGAGCCCCGTGGAGGCAGAGGGCTGCTTATTGCTGGATGATAGTGTCCTGCAGGGTTAAGGGATGGCGTGGGCACTCCCAGGGCGACAGAGGGCACCTGGCCTTTAGAGAGTTCCCTGGAAAATTCCCCGCCCAGGCCTCTCGTCCACAAGTCTATCCTGCGCACAGTGTCTGTGCGAGGCTAGGAGTGCTTCTGGGCAGTGTTCCCCAGCGGAAATCGCTTGGTCCTCTAGGTGGCAGGGAGGGCTCCTGTGTCCACAGACAGGTGCCCAGGGACCCTGTGGAACTGCTGTGACCTCTAAAGGGTGGGTTAGGTGAGCCGAGGGAGGTGTGTGCTTGGGAGCCTGAGTGCGCATGCGCGGCCCACGTATAGGCCCGAAACGAGCCAGCCGCGGCTCGGAGAAAAGCCATCTCCTGGGGGCCTCCCCATGTTCTTCCACTCCTCAAGCGTGACCCCTTTACGGATGGAAGAAAGGGTGATCTTCGCAGTGGTGGGTTCGGGCCAGAGGGGTCTGCGGGTTTGCCTCCACGTACGCCAGGTGCCCGCACACCGGGCGCAGGTGTTTGAGCCCCGTGGAGGCAGAGGGCTGCTTATTGCTGGATGCAAGTGTCCTGCGGGGTCAAGGAACGGCATGGGCACTCCCCGGGCCACACAGGGCACCGGGCCCTTAGAGAGTTCCATGGGAATTCCCCCGCCCATGTCCCCGGTACCCAAGTATGTCCTTAGCACACTGTCTGTGCTGGGCTGAAGGTGCTGATAGGCAGTGTGGCCTGTGGGAAATCGTGCGGTCCTCTGAGTGGCAGGGAGGGCTTCTGTTTCCCCGAACAGGTGCGCAGGGACCCTGTAAAACTGCTGTGACCTCTCAAGGTGCATCATGTGACCCCTCAAGGGTGGGGCAGGTGACCTCCCAAGGGTGGGTCACGAGACCCCTCAAGGGTGGGTCACGGGACCCCTCAAGGGTGGATCACGAGACCCCTAAAGGGCGGGTCACGTGACCCGAAAAGCGTGGGTCACGAGACCCCTCAAGGGTGGGTCACGTGACCCCTCAGGGGTGGGTCACGAGACCCCTCAGGTGTGGGTCACCAGACCCCTCAGGGGTGGGTCACGTGACCCCTCTGGGGTGGGTCACGTGACCCCTCAGGGGTGGGTCACGAGACCCCTCAGGGGTGGGTCACGTGACCCCTCAGGGGTGGGTGACGTGACTCCTCAAGGGTGGGTCAGGAGACACCTCAAGGGTGAGTCCCGTGACCCGAGTGAGGCTTGTGGTGGGGAGCCTGAGTGCGCACGCGCGGCCCAGGTATAGGCCCAAAACCTGCCAGCCGCGGCTCGGAGAAAAGCCATCTCCTGGGGGCCTCCCCATGTTCCTCCACTCCTCAAGGAGGACCCCTTTACAGATGGAAGAAAAGGGGGATCTTCGCAGTGGTGGGTTCGGGCCAGAGGGGTCTGTGGGTTTGCCTGCACGTACGCCAGGTGCTCTCACAACGGGCCCAGGTGTTCGAGCCCCGTGGAGGCAGAGGGCTGCTTATTGCTGGATGATAGTGTCCTGCAGGGTTAAGGGATGGCGTGGGCACTCCCAGGGCGACAGAGGGCACCTGGCCTTTAGAGAGTTCCCTGGAAAATTCCCCGCCCAGGCCTCTCGTCCACAAGTCTATCCTGCGCACAGTGTCTGTGCGAGGCTAGGAGTGCTTCTGGGCAGTGTTCCCCAGCGGAAATCGCGTGGTCCTCTAGGTGGCAGGGAGGGCTCCTGTGTCCACAGACAGGTGCCCAGGGACCCTGTGGAACTGCTGTGACCTCTAAAGGGTGGGTTAGGTGAGCCGAGGGAGGTGTGTGCTTGGGAGCCTGAGTGCGCATGCGCGGCCCACGTATAGGCCCGAAACGAGCCAGCCGCGGCTCGGAGAAAAGCCATCTCCTGGGGGCCTCCCCATGTTCTTCCACTCCTCAAGCGTGACCCCTTTACGGATGGAAGAAAGGGTGATCTTCGCAGTGGTGGGTTCGGGCCAGAGGGGTCTGCGGGTTTGCCTCCACGTACGCCAGGTGCCCGCACACCGGGCGCAGGTGTTTGAGCCCCGTGGAGGCAGAGGGCTGCTTATTGCTGGATGCAAGTGTCCTGCGGGGTCAAGGAACGGCATGGGCACTCCCGGGGCCACACAGGGCACCGGGCCCTTAGAGAGTTCCATGGAAATTCCCCTGCCCATGTCCCCGGTACCCAAGTCTTTCCTTAGCACACTGTCTGTGCTGGGCTGAAGGTGCTGCTAGGCAGTGTGGCCTGTGGGAAATCGTGCGGTCCTCTGAGTGGCAGGGAGGGCTTCTGTTTCCCCGAATAGGTGCGCAGGGACCCTGTAAAACTGCTGTGACCTCTCAAGGTGCATCATGTGACCCCTCAAGGGTGGGGCAGGTGACCTCCCAAGGGTGGGTCACGAGACCCCTCAAGGGTGGGTCAGGGGACCCCTCAAGGGTGGATCACGAGACCCCTAAAGGGCGGGTCACGTGACCCGAAAAGCGTGGGTCACGAGACCCCTCAAGGGTGGGTCACGTGACCCCTCAGGGGTGGGTCACGAGACCCCTCAGGGGTGGGTCACCAGACCCCTCAGGGGTGGGTCACGTGACCCCTCTGGGGTGGGTCACGTGACCCCTCAGGGGTGGGTCACGAGACCCCTCAGGGGTGGGTCACGTGACCCCTCAGGGGTGGGTGACGTGACTCCTCAAGGGTGGGTCAGGAGACACCTCAAGGGTGAGTCCCGTGACCCGAGTGAGGCTTGTGGTGGGGAGCCTGAGTGCGCACGCGCGGCCCAGGTATAGGCCCAAAACCTGCCAGCCGCGGCTCGGAGAAAAGCCATCTCCTGGGGGCCTCCCCATGTTCCTCCACTCCTCAAGGAGGACCCCTTTACAGATGGAAGAAAAGGGGGATCTTCGCAGTGGTGGGTTCGGGCCAGAGGGGTCTGTGGGTTTGCCTGCACGTACGCCAGGTGCTCTCACAACGGGCCCAGGTGTTCGAGCCCTGTGGAGGCAGAGGGCTGCTTATTGCTGGATGATAGTGTCCTGCAGGGTTAAGGGATGGCGTGGGCACTCCCAGGGCGACAGAGGGCACCTGGCCTTTAGAGAGTTCCCTGGAAAATTCCCCGCCCAGGCCTCTCGTCCACAAGTCTATCCTGCGCACAGTGTCTGTGCGAGGCTAGGAGTGCTTCTGGGCAGTGTTCCCCAGCGGAAATCGCTTGGTCCTCTAGGTGGCAGGGAGGGCTCCTGTGTCCACAGACAGGTGCCCAGGGACCCTGTGGAACTGCTGTGACCTCTAAAGGGTGGGTTAGGTGAGCCGAGGGAGGTGTGTGCTTGGGAGCCTGAGTGCGCATGCGCGGCCCACGTATAGGCCCGAAACGAGCCAGCCGCGGCTCGGAGAAAAGCCATCTCCTGGGGGCCTCCCCATGTTCTTCCACTCCTCAAGCGTGACCCCTTTACGGATGGAAGAAAGGGTGATCTTCGCAGTGGTGGGTTCGGGCCAGAGGGGTCTGCGGGTTTGCCTCCACGTACGCCAGGTGCCCGCACACCGGGCGCAGGTGTTTGAGCCCCGTGGAGGCAGAGGGCTGCTTATTGCTGGATGCAAGTGTCCTGCGGGGTCAAGGAACGGCATGGGCACTCCCCGGGCCACACAGGGCACCGGGCCCTTAGAGAGTTCCATGGGAATTCCCCCGCCCATGTCCCCGGTACCCAAGTATGTCCTTAGCACACTGTCTGTGCTGGGCTGAAGGTGCTGATAGGCAGTGTGGCCTGTGGGAAATCGTGCGGTCCTCTGAGTGGCAGGGAGGGCTTCTGTTTCCCCGAACAGGTGCGCAGGGACCCTGTAAAACTGCTGTGACCTCTCAAGGTGCATCATGTGACCCCTCAAGGGTGGGGCAGGTGACCTCCCAAGGGTGGGTCACGAGACCCCTCAAGGGTGGGTCACGGGACCCCTCAAGGGTGGATCACGAGACCCCTAAAGGGCGGGTCACGTGACCCGAAAAGCGTGGGTCACGAGACCCCTCAAGGGTGGGTCACGTGACCCCTCAGGGGTGGGTCACGAGACCCCTCAGGGGTGGGTCACCAGACCCCTCAGGGGTGGGTCACGTGACCCCTCTGGGGTGGGTCACGTGACCCCTCAGGGGTGGGTCACGAGACCCCTCAGGGGTGGGTCACGTGACCCCTCAGGGGTGGGTGACGTGACTCCTCAAGGGTGGGTCAGGAGACACCTCAAGGGTGAGTCCCGTGACCCGAGTGAGGCTTGTGGTGGGGAGCCTGAGTGCGCACGCGCGGCCCAGGTATAGGCCCAAAACCTGCCAGCCGCGGCTCGGAGAAAAGCCATCTCCTGGGGGCCTCCCCATGTTCCTCCACTCCTCAAGGAGGACCCCTTTACAGATGGAAGAAAAGGGGGAAATTCGCAGTGGTGGGTTCGGGCCAGAGGGGTTGTGGGTTTGCCTGCACGTACGCCAGGTGCTCTCACAACGGGCCCAGGTGTTCGAGCCCCGTGGAGGCAGAGGGCTGCTTATTGCTGGATGATAGTGTCCTGCAGGGTTAAGGGATGGCGTGGGCACTCCCAGGGCGACAGAGGGCACCTGGCCTTTAGAGAGTTCCCTGGAAAATTCCCCGCCCAGGCCTCTCGTCCACAAGTCTATCCTGCGCACAGTGTCTGTGCGAGGCTAGGAGTGCTTCTGGGCAGTGTTCCCCAGCGGAAATCGCTTAGTCCTCTAGGTGGCAGGGAGGGCTCCTGTGTCCACAGACAGGTGCCCAGGGACCCTGTGGAACTGCTGTGACCTCTAAAGGATGGGTTAGGTGAGCCGAGGGAGGTGTGTGCTTGGGAGCCTGAGTGCGCATGCGCGGCCCACGTATAGGCCCGAAACGAGCCAGCCGCGGCTCGGAGAAAAGCCATCTCCTGGGGGCCTCCCCATGTTCTTCCACTCCTCAAGCGTGACCCCTTTACGGATGGAAGAAAGGGTGATCTTCGCAGTGGTGGGTTCGGGCCAGAGGGGTCTGCGGGTTTGCCTCCACGTACGCCAGGTGCCCGCACACCGGGCGCAGGTGTTTGAGCCCCGTGGAGGCAGAGGGCTGCTTATTGCTGGATGCAAGTGTCCTGCGGGGTCAAGGAACGGCATGGGCACTCCCCGGGCCACACAGGGCACCGGGCCCTTAGAGAGTTCCATGGGAATTCCCCCGCCCATGTCCCCGGTACCCAAGTATGTCCTTAGCACACTGTCTGTGCTGGGCTGAAGGTGCTGATAGGCAGTGTGGCCTGTGGGAAATCGTGCGGTCCTCTGAGTGGCGGGGAGGGCTTCTGTTTCCCCGAACAGGTGCGCAGGGACCCTGTAAAACTGCTGTGACCTCTCAAGGTGCATCATGTGACCCCTCAAGGGTGGGGCAGGTGACCTCCCAAGGGTGGGTCACGAGACCCCTCAAGGGTGGGTCACGGGACCCCTCAAGGGTGGATCACGAGACCCCTAAAGGGCGGGTCACGTGACCCGAAAAGCGTGGGTCACGAGACCCCTCAAGGGTGGGTCACGTGACCCCTCAGGGGTGGGTCACGAGACCCCTCAGGGGTGGGTCACCAGACCCCTCAGGGGTGGGTCACGTGACCCCTCTGGGGTGGGTCACGTGACCCCTCAGGGGTGGGTCACGAGACCCCTCAGGGGTGGGTCACGTGACCCCTCAGGGGTGGGTGACGTGACTCCTCAAGGGTGGGTCAGGAGACACCTCAAGGGTGAGTCCCGTGACCCGAGTGAGGCTTGTGGTGGGGAGCCTGAGTGCGCACGCGCGGCCCAGGTATAGGCCCAAAACCTGCCAGCCGCGGCTCGGAGAAAAGCCATCTCCTGGGGGCCTCCCCATGTTCCTCCACTCCTCAAGGAGGACCCCTTTACAGATGGAAGAAAAGGGGGAAATTCGCAGTGGTGGGTTCGGGCCAGAGGGGTTGTGGGTTTGCCTGCACGTACGCCAGGTGCTCTCACAACGGGCCCAGGTGTTCGAGCCCCGTGGAGGCAGAGGGCTGCTTATTGCTGGATGATAGTGTCCTGCAGGGTTAAGGGATGGCGTGGGCACTCCCAGGGCGACAGAGGGCACCTGGCCTTTAGAGAGTTCCCTGGAAAATTCCCCGCCCAGGCCTCTCGTCCACAAGTCTATCCTGCGCACAGTGTCTGTGCGAGGCTAGGAGTGCTTCTGGGCAGTGTTCCCCAGCGGAAATCGCTTAGTCCTCTAGGTGGCAGGGAGGGCTCCTGTGTCCACAGACAGGTGCCCAGGGACCCTGTGGAACTGCTGTGACCTCTAAAGGATGGGTTAGGTGAGCCGAGGGAGGTGTGTGCTTGGGAGCCTGAGTGCGCATGCGCGGCCCACGTATAGGCCCGAAACGAGCCAGCCGCGGCTCGGAGAAAAGCCATCTCCTGGGGGCCTCCCCATGTTCTTCCACTCCTCAAGCGTGACCCCTTTACGGATGGAAGAAAGGGTGATCTTCGCAGTGGTGGGTTCGGGCCAGAGGGGTCTGCGGGTTTGCCTCCACTTAAGCCAGGTGCCCGCACACCGGGCGCAGGTGTTTGAGCCCCGTGGAGGCAGAGGGCTGCTTATTGCTGGATGCAAGTGTCCTGCGGGGTCAAGGAACGGCATGGGCACTCCCGGGGCCACACAGGGCACCGGGCCCTTAGAGAGTTCCATGGAAATTCCCCCGCCCATGTCCCCGGTACCCAAGTCTTTCCTTAGCACACTGTCTGTGCGGGGCTGAAGGTGCTGCTAGGCAGTGTGGCCTGTGGGAAATCGTGCGGTCCTCTGAGTGGCAGGGAGGGCTTCTGTTTCCCCGAATAGGTGCGCAGGGACCCTGTAAAACTGCTGTGACCTCTCAAGGTGCATCATGTGACCCCTCAAGGGTGGGGCAGGTGACCTCCCAAGGGTGGGTCACGAGACCCCTCAAGGGTGGGTCACGGGACCCCTCAAGGGTGGATCACGAGACCCCTAAAGGGCGGGTCACGTGACCCGAAAAGCGTGGGTCACGAGACCCCTCAAGGGTGGGTCACGTGACCCCTCAGGGGTGGGTCACGAGACCCCTCAGGGGTGGGTCACCAGACCCCTCAGGGGTGGGTCACGTGACCCCTCTGGGGTGGGTCACGTGACCCCTCAGGGGTGGGTCACGAGACCCCTCAGGGGTGGGTCACGTGACCCCTCAGGGGTGGGTGACGTGACTCCTCAAGGGTGGGTCAGGAGACACCTCAAGGGTGAGTCCCGTGACCCGAGTGAGGCTTGTGGTGGGGAGCCTGAGTGCGCACGCGCGGCCCAGGTATAGGCCCAAAACCTGCCAGCCGCGGCTCGGAGAAAAGCCATCTCCTGGGGGCCTCCCCATGTTCCTCCACTCCTCAAGGAGGACCCCTTTACAGATGGAAGAAAAGGGGGATCTTCGCAGTGGTGGGTTCGGGCCAGAGGGGTCTGTGGGTTTGCCTGCACGTACGCCAGGTGCTCTCACAACGGGCCCAGGTGTTCGAGCCCCGTGGAGGCAGAGGGCTGCTTATTGCTGGATGATAGTGTCCTGCAGGGTTAAGGGATGGCGTGGGCACTCCCAGGGCGACAGAGGGCACCTGGCCTTTAGAGAGTTCCCTGGAAAATTCCCCGCCCAGGCCTCTCGTCCACAAGTCTATCCTCCGCACAGTGTCTGTGCGAGGCTAGGAGTGCTTCTGGGCAGTGTTCCCCAGCGGAAATCGCGTGGTCCTCTAGGTGGCAGGGAGGGCTCCTGTGTCCACAGACAGGTGCCCAGGGACCCTGTGGAACTGCTGTGACCTCTAAAGGGTGGGTTAGGTGAGCCGAGGGAGGTGTGTGCTTGGGAGCCTGAGTGCGCATGCGCGGCCCACGTATAGGCCCGAAACGAGCCAGCCGCGGCTCGGAGAAAAGCCATCTCCTGGGGGCCTCCCCATGTTCTTCCACTCCTCAAGCGTGACCCCTTTACGGATGGAAGAAAGGGTGATCTTCGCAGTGGTGGGTTCGGGCCAGAGGGGTCTGCGGGTTTGCCTCCACGTACGCCAGGTGCCCGCACACCGGGCGCAGGTGTTTGAGCCCCGTGGAGGCAGAGGGCTGCTTATTGCTGGATGCAAGTGTCCTGCGGGGTCAAGGAACGGCATGGGCACTCCCCGGGCCACACAGGGCACCGGGCCCTTAGAGAGTTCCATGGGAATTCCCCCGCCCATGTCCCCGGTACCCAAGTATGTCCTTAGCACACTGTCTGTGCTGGGCTGAAGGTGCTGATAGGCAGTGTGGCCTGTGGGAAATCGTGCGGTCCTCTGAGTGGCAGGGAGGGCTTCTGTTTCCCCGAACAGGTGCGCAGGGACCCTGTAAAACTGCTGTGACCTCTCAAGGTGGATCATGTGACCCCTCAAGGGTGGGGCAGGTGACCTCCCAAGGGTGGGTCACGAGACCCCTCAAGGGTGGGTCACGGGACCCCTCAAGGGTGGGTCACGAGACCCCTAAAGGGCGGGTCACGTGACCCGAAAAGCGTGGGTCACGAGACCCCTCTGGGGTGGGTCACGTGACCCCTCAGGGGTGGGTCACGAGACCCCTCAGGGGTGGGTCACGTGACCCCTCTGGGGTGGGTCACGTGACCCCTCAGGGGTGGGTCACGAGACCCCTCAGGGGTGGGTCACGTGACACCTCAGTGGTGGGTCACGTGACCCCTCGGGGTGGGTGACGTGACTCCTCAAGGGTGGGTCAGGAGACACCTCAAGGGTGAGTCCCGTGACCCGAGTGAGGCTTGTGGTGGGGAGCCTGAGTGCGCACTCGTGGCCCAGGTATAGGCCCGAAACCTGCCAGCCGCGGCTGGGAGAAAAGCCATCTCCTGGGGGCCTCCCTATGTTCCTCCACTCCTCAAGGAGGACCCCTTTACAGATGGAAGAAAAGGGGGATCTTCGCAGTGGTGGGTTCGGGCCAGAGGGGTCTGTGGGTTTGCCTGCACGTACGCCAGGTGCTCTCACAACGGGCCCAGGTGTTCGAGCCCCGTGGAGGCAGAGGGCTGCTTATTGCTGGATGATAGTGTCCTGCAGGGTTAAGGGACGGCGTGGGCACTCCCAGGGCGACAGAGGGCACCTGGCCTTTAGAGAGTTCCCTGGAAAATTCCCCGCCCAGGCCTCTCGTCCACAAGTCTATCCTGCGCACAGTGTCTGTGCGAGGCTAGGAGTGCTTCTGGGCAGTGTTCCCCAGCGGAAATCGCGTGGTCCTCTAGGTGGCAGGGAGGGCTCCTGTGTCCACAGACAGGTGCCCAGGGACCCTGTGGAACTGCTGTGACCTCTAAAGGGTGGGTTAGGTGAGCCGAGGGAGGTGTGTGCTTGGGAGCCTGAGTGCGCATGCGCGGCCCACGTATAGGCCCGAAACGAGCCAGCCGCGGCTCGGAGAAAAGCCATCTCCTGGGGGCCTCCCCATGTTCTTCCACTCCTCAAGCGTGACCCCTTTACGGATGGAAGAAAGGGTGATCTTCGCAGTGGTGGGTTCGGGCCAGAGGGGTCTGCGGGTTTGCCTCCACGTAAGCCAGGTGCCCGCACACCGGGCGCAGGTGTTTGAGCCCCGTGGAGGCAGAGGGCTGCTTATTGCTGGATGCAAGTGTCCTGCGGGGTCAAGGAACGGCATGGGCACTCCCGGGGCCACACAGGGCACCGGGCCCTTAGAGAGTTCCATGGGAATTCCCCCGCCCATGTCCCCGGTACCCAAGTCTGTCCTTAGCACACTGTCTGTGCGGGGCTGAAGGTGCTGCTAGGCAGTGTGGCCTGTGGGAAATCGTGCGGTCCTCTGAGTGGCAGGGAGGGCTTCTGTTTCCCCGAACAGGTGCGCAGGGACCCTGTAAAACTGCTGTGACCTCTCAAGGTGCGTCATGTGACCCCTCAAGGGTGGGGCAGGTGACCTCCCAAGGGTGGGTCACGAGACCCCTCAAGGGTGGGTCACGAGACCCCTAAAGGGCGGGTCACGTGACCCGAAAAGCGTGGGTCACGAGACCCCTCAAGGGTGGGTCACGTGACCCCTCAGGGGTGGGTCACGAGACCCCTCAGGGGTGGGTCACGTGACCCCTCTGGGGTGGTCACGTGACCCCTCAGGGGTGGGTCACTAGACCCCTCAGGGGTGGGTCACGTGACCCCTCAGGGGTGGTTCACGTGACCCCTCAGGGGTGGGTGACGTGACTCCTCAAGGGTGGGTCAGGAGACACCTCAAGGGTGAGTCCCGTGACCCGAGTGAGGCTTGTGGTGGGGAGCCTGAGTGCGCACGCGCGGCCCAGGTATAGGCCCAAAACCTGCCAGCCGCGGCTCGGAGAAAAGCCATCTCCTGTGGGCCTCCCCATGTTCCTCCACTCCTCAAGGAGGACCCCTTTACAGATGGAAGAAAAGGGGGATCTTCGCAGTGGTGGGTTCGGGCCAGAGGGGTCTGTGGGTTTGCCTGCACGTACGCCAGGTGCTCTCACAACGGGCCCAGGTGTTCGAGCCCCGTGGAGGCAGAGGGCTGCTTATTGCTGGATGATAGTGTCCTGCAGGGTTAAGGGACGGCGTGGGCACTCCCAGGGCGACAGAGGGCACCGGGCCCTTAGAGAGTTCCCTGGAAAATTCCCCGCCCAGGCCTCTCGTCCACAAGTCTATCCTGCGCACAGTGTCTGTGCGAGGCTAGGAGTGCTTCTGGGCAGTGTTCCCCAGCGGAAATCGCGTGGTCCTCTAGGTGGCAGGGAGGGCTCCTGTGTCCACAGACAGGTGCCCAGGGACCCTGTGGAACTGCTGTGACCTCTAAAGGGTGGGTTAGGTGAGCCGAGGGAGGTGTGTGCTTGGGAGCCTGAGTGCGCATGCGCGGCCCACGTATAGGCCCGAAACGAGCCAGCCGCGGCTCGGAGAAAAGCCATCTCCTGGGGGCCTCCCCATGTTCTTCCACTCCTCAAGCGTGACCCCTTTACGGATGGAAGAAAGGGTGATCTTCGCAGTGGTGGGTTCGGGCCAGAGGGGTCTGCGGGTTTGCCTCCACGTACGCCAGGTGCCCGCACACCGGGCGCAGGTGTTTGAGCCCCGTGGAGGCAGAGGGCTGCTTATTGCTGGATGCAAGTGTCCTGCGGGGTCAAGGAACGGCATGGGCACTCCCCGGGCCACACAGGGCACCGGGCCCTTAGAGAGTTCCATGGGAATTCCCCCGCCCATGTCCCCGGTACCCAAGTATGTCCTTAGCACACTGTCTGTGGTGGGCTGAAGGTGCTGATAGGCAGTGTGGCCTGTGGGAAATCGTGCGGTCCTCTGAGTGGCAGGGAGGGCTTCTGTTTCCCCGAATAGGTGCGCAGGGACCCTGTAAAACTGCTGTGACCTCTCAAGGTGGGTCATGTGACCCCTCAAGGGTGGGGCAGGTGACCTCCCAAGGGTAGGTCACGAGACCCCTCAAGGGTGGGTCACGGGACCCCTCAAGGGTGGGTCACGAGACCCCTAAAGGGCGGGTCACGTGACCCGAAAAGCGTGGGTCACGAGACCCCTCAAGGGTGGGTCACGTGACCCCTCAGGGGTGGGTCACGAGACCCCTCAGGGGTGGGTCACGAGACCCCTCAGGGGTGGGTCACGTGACCCATCTGGGGTGGGTCACGAGACCCCTCAGGGGTGGGTCACGAGACCCCTCAGGGGTGGGTCACGTGACCCCTCTGGGGTGGGTCACGAGACCCCTCAGGGGTGGGTCACGTGACCCCTCTGGGGTGGGTCACGTGACCCCTCAGGGGTGGGTGACGTGACTCCTCAAGGGTGGGTCAGGAGACACCTCAAGGGTGAGTCCCGTGACCCGACTGAGGCTTGTGGTGGGGAGCCTGAGTGCGCACGCGCGGCCCAGGTATAGGCCCAAAACCTGCCAGCCGCGGCTCGGAGAAAAGCCATCTCCTGGGGGCCTCCCCATGTTCCTCCACTCCTCAAGGAGGACCCCTTTACAGATGGAAGAAAAGGGGGATCTTCGCAGTGGTGGGTTCGGGCCAGAGGGGTCTGTGGGTTTGCCTGCACGTACGCCAGGTGCTCTCACAACGGGCCCAGGTGTTCGAGCCCCGTGGAGGCAGAGGGCTGCTTATTGCTGGATGATAGTGTCCTGCAGGGTTAAGGGATGGCGTGGGCACTCCCAGGGCGACAGAGGGCACCTGGCCTTTAGAGAGTTCCCTGGAAAATTCCCCGCCCAGGCCTCTCGTCCACAAGTCTATCCTGCGCACAGTGTCTGTGCGAGGCTAGGAGTGCTTCTGGGCAGTGTTCCCCAGCGGAAATCGCGTGGTCCTCTAGGTGGCAGGGAGGGCTCCTGTGTCCACAGACAGGTGCCCAGGGACCCTGTGGAACTGCTGTGACCTCTAAAGGGTGGGTTAGGTGAGCCGAGGGAGGTGTGTGCTTGGGAGCCTGAGTGCGCATGCGCGGCCCACGTATAGGCCCGAAACGAGCCAGCCGCGGCTCGGAGAAAAGCCATCTCCTGGGGGCCTCCCCATGTTCTTCCACTCCTCAAGCGTGACCCCTTTACGGATGGAAGAAAGGGTGATCTTCGCAGTGGTGGGTTCGGGCCAGAGGGGTCTGCGGGTTTGCCTCCACGTACGCCAGGTGCCCGCACACCGGGCGCAGGTGTTTGAGCCCCGTGGAGGCAGAGGGCTGCTTATTGCTGGATGCAAGTGTCCTGCGGGGTCAAGGAACGGCATGGGCACTCCCCGGGCCACACAGGGCACCGGGCCCTTAGAGAGTTCCATGGGAATTCCCCCGCCCATGTCCCCGGTACCCAAGTATGTCCTTAGCACACTGTCTGTGGTGGGCTGAAGGTGCTGATAGGCAGTGTGGCCTGTGGGAAATCGTGCGGTCCTCTGAGTGGCAGGGAGGGCTTCTGTTTCCCCCGAACAGGTGCGCAGGGACCCTGTAAAACTGCTGTGACCTCTCAAGGTGGGTCATGTGACCCCTCAAGGGTGGGGCAGGTGACCTCCCAAGGGTAGGTCACGAGACCCCTCAAGGGTGGGTCACGGGACCCCTCAAGGGTGGGTCACGAGACCCCTAAAGGGCGGGTCACGTGACCCGAAAAGCGTGGGTCACGAGACCCCTCAAGGGTGGGTCACGTGACCCCTCAGGGGTGGGTCACGAGACCCCTCAGGGGTGGGTCACGAGACCCCTCAGGGGTGGGTCACGTGACCCATCTGGGGTGGGTCACGAGACCCCTCAGGGGTGGGTCACGAGACCCCTCAGGGGTGGGTCACGTGACCCCTCTGGGGTGGGTCACGAGACCCCTCAGGGGTGGGTCACGTGACCCCTCTGGGGTGGGTCACGTGACCCCTCAGGGGTGGGTGACGTGACTCCTCAAGGGTGGGTCAGGAGACACCTCAAGGGTGAGTCCCGTGACCCGACTGAGGCTTGTGGTGGGGAGCCTGAGTGCGCACGCGCGGCCCAGGTATAGGCCCAAAACCTGCCAGCCGCGGCTCGGAGAAAAGCCATCTCCTGGGGGCCTCCCCATGTTCCTCCACTCCTCAAGGAGGACCCCTTTACAGATGGAAGAAAAGGGGGATCTTCGCAGTGGTGGGTTCGGGCCAGAGGGGTCTGTGGGTTTGCCTGCACGTACGCCAGGTGCTCTCACAACGGGCCCAGGTGTTCGAGCCCCGTGGAGGCAGAGGGCTGCTTATTGCTGGATGATAGTGTCCTGCAGGGTTAAGGGACGGCGTGGGCACTCCCAGGGCGACAGAGGGCACCTGGCCTTTAGAGAGTTCCCTGGAAAATTCCCCGCCCAGGCCTCTCGTCCACAAGTCTATCCTGCGCACAGTGTCTGTGCGAGGCTAGGAGTGCTTCTGGGCAGTGTTCCCCAGCGGAAATCGCGTGGTCCTCTAGGTGGCAGGGAGGGCTCCTGTGTCCACAGACAGGTGCCCAGGGACCCTGTGGAACTGCTGTGACCTCTAAAGGGTGGGTTAGGTGAGCCGAGGGAGGTGTGTGCTTGGGAGCCTGAGTGCGCATGCGCGGCCCACGTATAGGCCCGAAACGAGCCAGCCGCGGCTCGGAGAAAAGCCATCTCCTGGGGGCCTCCCCATGTTCTTCCACTCCTCAAGCGTGACCCCTTTACGGATGGAAGAAAGGGTGATCTTCGCAGTGGTGGGTTCGGGCCAGAGGGGTCTGCGGGTTTGCCTCCACGTACGCCAGGTGCCCGCACACCGGGCGCAGGTGTTTGAGCCCCGTGGAGGCAGAGGGCTGCTTATTGCTGGATGCAAGTGTCCTGCGGGGTCAAGGAACGGCATGGGCACTCCCGGGGCCACACAGGGCACCGGGCCCTTAGAGAGTTCCATGGGAATTCCCCCGCCCATGTCCCCGGTACCCAAGTCTGTCCTTAGCACACTGTCTGTGCGGGGCTGAAGGTGCTGCTAGGCAGTGTGGCCTGTGGGAAATCGTGCGGTCCTCTGAGTGGCAGGGAGGGCTTCTGTTTCCCCGAACAGGTGCGCAGGGACCCTGTAAAACTGCTGTGACCTCTCAAGGTGCGTCATGTGACCCCTCAAGGGTGGGGCAGGTGACCTCCCAAGGGTGGGTCACGAGACCCCTCAAGGGTGGGTCACGGGACCCCTCAAGGGTGGATCACGAGACCCATAAAGGGCGGGTCACGTGACCCGAAAAGCGTGGGTCACGAGACCCCTCAAGGGTGGGTCACGTGACCCCTCAGGGGTGGGTCACGAGACCCCTCAGGGGTGGGTCACGTGACCCCTCTGGGGTGGTGAGGTGACCCCTCAGGGGTGGGTCACGAGACCCCTCAGGGGTGGGTCACGTGACCCCTCAGGGTTGGGTCACGTGACCCCTCAGGGGTGGGTGACGTGACTCCTCAAGGGTGGGTCAGGAGACACCTCAAGGGTGAGTCCCGTGACCCGAGTGAGGCTTGTGGTGGGGAGCCTGAGTGCGCACGCGCGGCCCAGGTATAGGCCCAAAACCTGCCAGCCGCGGCTCGGAGAAAAGCCATCTCCTGGGGGCCTCCCCATGTTCCTCCACTCCTCAAGGAGGACCCCTTTACAGATGGAAGAAAAGGGGGATCTTCGCAGTGGTGGGTTCGGGCCAGAGGGGTCTGTGGGTTTGCCTGCACGTACGCCAGGTGCTCTCACAACGGGCCCAGGTGTTCGAGCCCCGTGGAGGCAGAGGGCTGCTTATTGCTGGATGATAGTGTCCTGCAGGGTTAAGGGATGGCGTGGGCACTCCCAGGGCGACAGAGGGCACCTGGCCTTTAGAGAGTTCCCTGGAAAATTCCCCGCCCAGGCCTCTCGTCCACAAGTCTATCCTGCGCACAGTGTCTGTGCGAGGCTAGGAGTGCTTCTGGGCAGTGTTCCCCAGCGGAAATCGCGTGGTCCTCTAGGTGGCAGGGAGGGCTCCTGTGTCCACAGACAGGTGCCCAGGGACCCTGTGGAACTGCTGTGACCTCTAAAGGGTGGGTTAGGTGAGCCGAGGGAGGTGTGTGCTTGGGAGCCTGAGTGCGCATGCGCGGCCCACGTATAGGCCCGAAACGAGCCAGCCGCGGCTCGGAGAAAAGCCATCTCCTGGGGGCCTCCCCATGTTCTTCCACTCCTCAAGCGTGACCCCTTTACGGATGGAAGAAAGGGTGATCTTCGCAGTGGTGGGTTCGGGCCAGAGGGGTCTGCGGGTTTGCCTCCACGTAAGCCAGGTGCCCGCACACCGGGCGCAGGTGTTTGAGCCCCGTGGAGGCAGAGGGCTGCTTATTGCTGGATGCAAGTGTCCTGCGGGGTCAAGGAACGGCATGGGCACTCCCGGGGCCACACAGGGCACCGGGCCCTTAGAGAGTTCCATGGGAATTCCCCCGCCCATGTCCCCAGTACCCAAGTATGTCCTTAGCACACTGTCTGTGCGGGGCTGAAGGTGCTGATAGGCAGTGTGGCCTGTGGGAAATCGTGCGGTCCTCTGAGTGCCAGGGAGGGCTTCTGTTTCCCCGAACAGGTGCGCAGGGACCCTGTAAAACTGCTGTGACCTCTCAAGGTGCGTCATGTGACCCCTCAAGGGTGGGGCAGGTGACCTCCCAAGGGTGGGTCACGAGACCCCTCAAGGGTGGGTCACGGGACCCCTCAAGGGTGGATCACGAGACCCCTAAAGGGCGGGTCACGTGACCCGAAAAGCGTGGGTCACGAGACCCCTCAAGGGTGGGTCACGTGACCCCTCAGGGGTGGGTCACGAGACCCCTCAGGGGTGGGTCACGTGACCCCTCTGGGGTGGTCACGTGACCCCTCAGGGGTGGGTCACTAGACCCCTCAGGGGTGGGTCACGTGACCCCTCAGGGGTGGGTCACGTGACCCCTCAGGGGTGGGTGACGTGACTCCTCAAGGGTGGGTCAGGAGACACCTCAAGGGTGAGTCCCGTGACCCGAGTGAGGCTTGTGGTGGGGAGCCTGAGTGCGCACGCGCGGCCCAGGTATAGGCCCAAAACCTGCCAGCCGCGGCTCGGAGAAAAGCCATCTCCTGTGGGCCTCCCCATGTTCCTCCACTCCTCAAGGAGGACCCCTTTACAGATGGAAGAAAAGGGGGATCTTCGCAGTGGTGGGTTCGGGCCAGAGGGGTCTGTGGGTTTGCCTGCACGTACGCCAGGTGCTCTCACAACGGGCCCAGGTGTTCGAGCCCCGTGGAGGCAGAGGGCTGCTTATTGCTGGATGATAGTGTCCTGCAGGGTTAAGGGACGGCGTGGGCACTCCCAGGGCGACAGAGGGCACCTGGCCTTTAGAGAGTTCCCTGGAAAATTCCCCGCCCAGGCCTCTCGTCCACAAGTCTATCCTGCGCACAGTGTCTGTGCGAGGCTAGGAGTGCTTCTGGGCAGTGTTCCCCAGCGGAAATCGCGTGGTCCTCTAGGTGCCAGGGAGGGCTCCTGTGTCCACAGACAGGTGCCCAGGGACCCTGTGGAACTGCTGTGACCTCTAAAGGGTGGGTTAGGTGAGCCGAGGGAGGTGTGTGCTTGGGAGCCTGAGTGCGCATGCGCGGCCCACGTATAGGCCCGAAACGAGCCAGCCGCGGCTCGGAGAAAAGCCATCTCCTGGGGGCCTCCCCATGTTCTTCCACTCCTCAAGCGTGACCCCTTTACGGATGGAAGAAAGGGTGATCTTCGCAGTGGTGGGTTCGGGCCAGAGGGGTCTGCGGGTTTGCCTCCACGTACGCCAGGTGCCCGCACACCGGGCGCAGGTGTTTGAGCCCCGTGGAGGCAGAGGGCTGCTTATTGCTGGATGCAAGTGTCCTGCGGGGTCAAGGAACGGCATGGGCACTCCCCGGGCCACACAGGGCACCGGGCCCTTAGAGAGTTCCATGGGAATTCCCCCGCCCATGTCCCCGGTACCCAAGTATGTCCTTAGCACACTGTCTGTGGTGGGCTGAAGGTGCTGATAGGCAGTGTGGCCTGTGGGAAATCGTGCGGTCCTCTGAGTGGCAGGGAGGGCTTCTGTTTCCCCGAACAGGTGCGCAGGGACCCTGTAAAACTGCTGTGACCTCTCAAGGTGGGTCATGTGACCCCTCAAGGGTGGGGCAGGTGACCTCCCAAGGGTAGGTCACGAGACCCCTCAAGGGTGGGTCACGGGACCCCTCAAGGGTGGGTCACGAGACCCCTAAAGGGCGGGTCACGTGACCCGAAAAGCGTGGGTCACGAGACCCCTCAAGGGTGGGTCACGTGACCCCTCAGGGGTGGGTCACGAGACCCCTCAGGGGTGGGTCACGAGACCCCTCAGGGGTGGGTCTCGTGACCCATCTGGGGTGGGTCACGAGACCCCTCAGGGGTGGGTCACGAGACCCCTCAGGGGTGGGTCACGTGACCCCTCTGGGGTGGGTCACGAGACCCCTCAGGGGTGGGTCACGTGACCCCTCTGGGGTGGGTCACGTGACCCCTCAGGGGTGGGTGACGTGACTCCTCAAGGGTGGGTCAGGAGACACCTCAAGGGTGAGTCCCGTGACCCGACTGAGGCTTGTGGTGGGGAGCCTGAGTGCGCACGCGCGGCCCAGGTATAGGCCCAAAACCTGCCAGCCGCGGCTCGGAGAAAAGCCATCTCCTGGGGGCCTCCCCATGTTCCTCCACTCCTCAAGGAGGACCCCTTTACAGATGGAAGAAAAGGGGGATCTTCGCAGTGGTGGGTTCGGGCCAGAGGGGTCTGTGGGTTTGCCTGCACGTACGCCAGGTGCTCTCACAACGGGCCCAGGTGTTCGAGCCCCGTGGAGGCAGAGGGCTGCTTATTGCTGGATGATAGTGTCCTGCAGGGTTAAGGGATGGCGTGGGCACTCCCAGGGCGACAGAGGGCACCTGGCCTTTAGAGAGTTCCCTGGAAAATTCCCCGCCCAGGCCTCTCGTCCACAAGTCTATCCTCCGCACAGTGTCTGTGCGAGGCTAGGAGTGCTTCTGGGCAGTGTTCCCCAGCGGAAATCGCGTGGTCCTCTAGGTGGCAGGGAGGGCTCCTGTGTCCACAGACAGGTGCCCAGGGACCCTGTGGAACTGCTGTGACCTCTAAAGGGTGGGTTAGGTGAGCCGAGGGAGGTGTGTGCTTGGGAGCCTGAGTGCGCATGCGCGGCCCACGTATAGGCCCGAAACGAGCCAGCCGCGGCTCGGAGAAAAGCCATCTCCTGGGGGCCTCCCCATGTTCTTCCACTCCTCAAGCGTGACCCCTTTACGGATGGAAGAAAGGGTGATCTTCGCAGTGGTGGGTTCGGGCCAGAGGGGTCTGCGGGTTTGCCTCCACGTACGCCAGGTGCCCGCACACCGGGCGCAGGTGTTTGAGCCCCGTGGAGGCAGAGGGCTGCTTATTGCTGGATGCAAGTGTCCTGCGGGGTCAAGGAACGGCATGGGCACTCCCCGGGCCACACAGGGCACCGGGCCCTTAGAGAGTTCCATGGGAATTCCCCCGCCCATGTCCCCGGTACCCAAGTATGTCCTTAGCACACTGTCTGTGCTGGGCTGAAGGTGCTGATAGGCATTGTGGCCTGTGGGAAATCGTGCGGTCCTCTGAGTGGCAGGGAGGGCTTCTGTTTCCCTGAACAGGTGCGCAGGGACCCTGTAAAACTGCTGTGACCTCTCAAGGTGCGTCATGTGACCCCTCAAGGGTGGGGCAGGTGACCTCCCAAGGGTGGGTCACGAGACCCCTCAAGGGTGGGTCACGGGACCCCTCAAGGGTGGATCACGAGACCCCTAAAGGGCGGGTCACGTGACCCGAAAAGCGTGGGTCACGAGACCCCTCAAGGGTGGGTCACGTGACCCCTCAGGGGTGGGTCACGAGACCCGTCAGGGGTGGGTCACGTGACCCCTCTGGGGTGGTCACGTGACCCCTCTGGGGTGGGTCACGAGACCCCTCAGGGGTGGGTCACGTGACCCCTCTGGGGTGGGTCACGTGACCCCTCAGGGGTGGGTGACGTGACTCCTCAAGGGTGGGTCAGGAGACACCTCAAGGGTGAGTCCCGTGACCCGAGTGAGGCTTGTGGTGGGGAGCCTGAGTGCGCACGCGCGGCCCAGGTATAGGCCCAAAACCTGCCAGCCGCGGCTCGGAGAAAAGCCATCTCCTGGGGGCCTCCCCATGTTCCTCCACTCCTCAAGGAGGACCCCTTTACAGATGGAAGAAAAGGGGGATCTTCGCAGTGGTGGGTTCGGGCCAGAGGGGTCTGTGGGTTTGCCTGCACGTACGCCAGGTGCTCTCACAACGGGCCCAGGTGTTCGAGCCCCGTGGAGGCAGAGGGCTGCTTATTGCTGGATGATAGTGTCCTGCAGGGTTAAGGGATGGCGTGGGCACTCCCAGGGCGACAGAGGGCACCTGGCCTTTAGAGAGTTCCCTGGAAAATTCCCCGCCCAGGCCTCTCGTCCACAAGTCTATCCTGCGCACAGTGTCTGTGCGAGGCTAGGAGTGCTTCTGGGCAGTGTTCCCCAGCGGAAATCGCGTGGTCCTCTAGGTGCCAGGGAGGGCTCCTGTGTCCACAGACAGGTGCCCAGGGACCCTGTGGAACTGCTGTGACCTCTAAAGGGTGGGTTAGGTGAGCCGAGGGAGGTGTGTGCTTGGGAGCCTGAGTGCGCATGCGCGGCCCACGTATAGGCCCGAAACGAGCCAGCCGCGGCTCGGAGAAAAGCCATCTCCTGGGGGACTCCCCATGTTCTTCCACTCCTCAAGCGTGACCCCTTTACGGATGGAAGAAAGGGTGCTCTTCGCAGTGGTGGGTTCGGGCCAGAGGGGTCTGCGGGTTTGCCTCCACGTACGCCAGGTGCCCGCACACCGGGCGCAGGTGTTTGAGCCCCGTGGAGGCAGAGGGCTGCTTATTGCTGGATGCAAGTGTCCTGCGGGGTCAAGGAACGGCATGGGCACTCCCCGGGCCACACAGGGCACCGGGCCCTTAGAGAGTTCCATGGGAATTCCCCCGCCCATGTCCCCGGTACCCAAGTATGTCCTTAGCACACTGTCTGTGCTGGGCTGAAGGTGCTGATAGGCAGTGTGGCCTGTGGGAAATCGTGCGGTCCTCTGAGTGGCAGGGAGGGCTTCTGTTTCCCCGAACAGGTGCGCAGGGACCCTGTAAAACTGCTGTGACCTCTCAAGGTGGGTCATGTGACCCCTCAAGGGTGGGGCAGGTGACCTCCCAAGGGTGGGTCACGAGACCCCTCAAGGGTGGGTCACGGGACCCCTCAAGGGTGGGTCACGAGACCCCTAAAGGGCGGGTACGTGACCCGAAAAGCGTGGGTCACGAGACCCCTCAAGGGTGGGTCACGTGACCCCTCAGGGGTGGGTCACGAGACCCCTCAGGGGTGGGTCACGAGACCCCTCAGGGGTGGGTCACGTGACCCCTCTGGGGTGGGTCACGTGACCCCTCAGGGGTGGGTCACGAGACCCCTCAGGGGTGGGTCACGTGACCCCTCTGGGGTGGGTCACGTGACCCCTCAGGGGTGGGTGACGTGACTCCTCAAGGGTGGGTCAGGAGACACCTCAAGGGTGAGTCCCGTGACCCGAGTGAGGCTTGTGGTGGGGAGCCTGAGTGCGCACGCGCGGCCCAGGTATAGGCCCAAAACCTGCCAGCCGCGGCTCGGAGAAAAGCCATCTCCTGGGGGCCTCCCCATGTTCCTCCACTCCTCAAGGAGGACCCCTTTACAGATGGAAGAAAAGGGGGATCTTCGCAGTGGTGGGTTCTGGCCAGAGGGGTCTGTGGGTTTGCCTGCACGTACGCCAGGTGCTCTCACAACGGGCCCAGGTGTTCGAGCCCCGTGGAGGCAGAGGGCTGCTTATTGCTGGATGATAGTGTCCTGCAGGGTTAAGGGATGGCGTGGGCACTCCCAGGGCGACAGAGGGCACCTGGCCTTTAGAGAGTTCCCTGGAAAATTCCCCGCCCAGGCCTCTCGTCCACAAGTCTATCCTGCGCACAGTGTCTGTGCGAGGCTAGGAGTGCTTCTGGGCAGTGTTCCCCAGCGGAAATCGCTTGGTCCTCTAGGTGGCAGGGAGGGCTCCTGTGTCCACAGACAGGTGCCCAGGGACCCTGTGGAACTGCTGTGACCTCTAAAGGGTGGGTTAGGTGAGCCGAGGGAGGTGTGTGCTTGGGAGCCTGAGTGCGCATGCGCGGCCCACGTATAGGCCCGAAACGAGCCAGCCGCGGCTCGGAGAAAAGCCATCTCCTGGGGGCCTCCCCATGTTCTTCCACTCCTCAAGCGTGACCCCTTTACGGATGGAAGAAAGGGTGATCTTCGCAGTGGTGGGTTCGGGCCAGAGGGGTCTGCGGGTTTGCCTCCACGTACGCCAGGTGCCCGCACACCGGGCGCAGGTGTTTGAGCCCCGTGGAGGCAGAGGGCTGCTTATTGCTGGATGCAAGTGTCCTGCGGGGTCAAGGAACGGCATGGGCACTCCCCGGGCCACACAGGGCACCGGGCCCTTAGAGAGTTCCATGGGAATTCCCCCGCCCATGTCCCTGGTACCCAAGTATGTCCTTAGCACACTGTCTGTGCTGGGCTGAAGGTGCTGATAGGCAGTGTGGCCTGTGGGAAATCGTGCGGTCCTCTGAGTGGCAGGGAGGGCTTCTGTTTCCCCGAACAGGTGCGCAGGGACCCTGTAAAACTGCTGTGACCTCTCAAGGTGCATCATGTGACCCCTCAAGGGTGGGGCAGGTGACCTCCCAAGGGTGGGTCACGAGACCCCTCAAGGGTGGGTCACGGGACCCCTCAAGGGTGGATCACGAGACCCCTAAAGGGCGGGTCACGTGACCCGAAAAGCGTGGGTCACGAGACCCCTCAAGGGTGGGTCACGTGACCCCTCAGGGGTGGGTCACGAGACCCCTCAGGGGTGGGTCACCAGACCCCTCAGGGGTGGGTCACGTGACCCCTCTGGGGTGGGTCACGTGACCCCTCAGGGGTGGGTCACGAGACCCCTCAGGGGTGGGTCACGTGACCCCTCAGGGGTGGGTGACGTGACTCCTCAAGGGTGGGTCAGGAGACACCTCAAGGGTGAGTCCCGTGACCCGAGTGAGGCTTGTGGTGGGGAGCCTGAGTGCGCACGCGCGGCCCAGGTATAGGCCCAAAACCTGCCAGCCGCGGCTCGGAGAAAAGCCATCTCCTGGGGGCCTCCCCATGTTCCTCCACTCCTCAAGGAGGACCCCTTTACAGATGGAAGAAAAGGGGGATCTTCGCAGTGGTGGGTTCGGGCCAGAGGGGTCTGTGGGTTTGCCTGCACGTACGCCAGGTGCTCTCACAACGGGCCCAGGTGTTCGAGCCCCGTGGAGGCAGAGGGCTGCTTATTGCTGGATGATAGTGTCCTGCAGGGTTAAGGGATGGCGTGGGCACTCCCAGGGCGACAGAGGGCACCTGGCCTTTAGAGAGTTCCCTGGAAAATTCCCCGCCCAGGCCTCTCGTCCACAAGTCTATCCTGCGCACAGTGTCTGTGCGAGGCTAGGAGTGCTTCTGGGCAGTGTTCCCCAGCGGAAATCGCGTGGTCCTCTAGGTGGCAGGGAGGGCTCCTGTGTCCACAGACAGGTGCCCAGGGACCCTGTGGAACTGCTGTGACCTCTAAAGGGTGGGTTAGGTGAGCCGAGGGAGGTGTGTGCTTGGGAGCCTGAGTGCGCATGCGCGGCCCACGTATAGGCCCGAAACGAGCCAGCCGCGGCTCGGAGAAAAGCCATCTCCTGGGGGCCTCCCCATGTTCTTCCACTCCTCAAGCGTGACCCCTTTACGGATGGAAGAAAGGGTGATCTTCGCAGTGGTGGGTTCGGGCCAGAGGGGTCTGCGGGTTTGCCTCCACGTACGCCAGGTGCCCGCACACCGGGCGCAGGTGTTTGAGCCCCGTGGAGGCAGAGGGCTGCTTATTGCTGGATGCAAGTGTCCTGCGGGGTCAAGGAACGGCATGGGCACTCCCGGGGCCACACAGGGCACCGGGCCCTTAGAGAGTTCCATGGAAATTCCCCTGCCCATGTCCCCGGTACCCAAGTCTTTCCTTAGCACACTGTCTGTGCTGGGCTGAAGGTGCTGCTAGGCAGTGTGGCCTGTGGGAAATCGTGCGGTCCTCTGAGTGGCAGGGAGGGCTTCTGTTTCCCCGAATAGGTGCGCAGGGACCCTGTAAAACTGCTGTGACCTCTCAAGGTGCATCATGTGACCCCTCAAGGGTGGGGCAGGTGACCTCCCAAGGGTGGGTCACGAGACCCCTCAAGGGTGGGTCACGGGACCCCTCAAGGGTGGATCACGAGACCCCTAAAGGGCGGGTCACGTGACCCGAAAAGCGTGGGTCACGAGACCCCTCAAGGGTGGGTCACGTGACCCCTCAGGGGTGGGTCACGAGACCCCTCAGGGGTGGGTCACCAGACCCCTCAGGGGTGGGTCACGTGACCCCTCTGGGGTGGGTCACGTGACCCCTCAGGGGTGGGTCACGAGACCCCTCAGGGGTGGGTCACGTGACCCCTCAGGGGTGGGTGACGTGACTCCTCAAGGGTGGGTCAGGAGACACCTCAAGGGTGAGTCCCGTGACCCGAGTGAGGCTTGTGGTGGGGAGCCTGAGTGCGCACGCGCGGCCCAGGTATAGGCCCAAAACCTGCCAGCCGCGGCTCGGAGAAAAGCCATCTCCTGGGGGCCTCCCCATGTTCCTCCACTCCTCAAGGAGGACCCCTTTACAGATGGAAGAAAAGGGGGATCTTCGCAGTGGTGGGTTCGGGCCAGAGGGGTCTGTGGGTTTGCCTGCACGTACGCCAGGTGCTCTCACAACGGGCCCAGGTGTTCGAGCCCCGTGGAGGCAGAGGGCTGCTTATTGCTGGATGATAGTGTCCTGCAGGGTTAAGGGATGGCGTGGGCACTCCCAGGGCGACAGAGGGCACCTGGCCTTTAGAGAGTTCCCTGGAAAATTCCCCGCCCAGGCCTCTCGTCCACAAGTCTATCCTGCGCACAGTGTCTGTGCGAGGCTAGGAGTGCTTCTGGGCAGTGTTCCCCAGCGGAAATCGCTTGGTCCTCTAGGTGGCAGGGAGGGCTCCTGTGTCCACAGACAGGTGCCCAGGGACCCTGTGGAACTGCTGTGACCTCTAAAGGGTGGGTTAGGTGAGCCGAGGGAGGTGTGTGCTTGGGAGCCTGAGTGCGCATGCGCGGCCCACGTATAGGCCCGAAACGAGCCAGCCGCGGCTCGGAGAAAAGCCATCTCCTGGGGGCCTCCCCATGTTCTTCCACTCCTCAAGCGTGACCCCTTTACGGATGGAAGAAAGGGTGATCTTCGCAGTGGTGGGTTCGGGCCAGAGGGGTCTGCGGGTTTGCCTCCACGTACGCCAGGTGCCCGCACACCGGGCGCAGGTGTTTGAGCCCCGTGGAGGCAGAGGGCTGCTTATTGCTGGATGCAAGTGTCCTGCGGGGTCAAGGAACGGCATGGGCACTCCCCGGGCCACACAGGGCACCGGGCCCTTAGAGAGTTCCATGGGAATTCCCCCGCCCATGTCCCCGGTACCCAAGTATGTCCTTAGCACACTGTCTGTGCTGGGCTGAAGGTGCTGATAGGCAGTGTGGCCTGTGGGAAATCGTGCGGTCCTCTGAGTGGCAGGGAGGGCTTCTGTTTCCCCGAACAGGTGCGCAGGGACCCTGTAAAACTGCTGTGACCTCTCAAGGTGCATCATGTGACCCCTCAAGGGTGGGGCAGGTGACCTCCCAAGGGCGGGTCACGAGACCCCTCAAGGGTGGGTCACGGGACCCCTCAAGGGTGGATCACGAGACCCCTAAAGGGCGGGTCACGTGACCCGAAAAGCGTGGGTCACGAGACCCCTCAAGGGTGGGTCACGTGACCCCTCAGGGGTGGGTCACGAGACCCCTCAGGGGTGGGTCACCAGACCCCTCAGGGGTGGGTCACGTGACCCCTCTGGGGTGGGTCACGTGACCCCTCAGGGGTGGGTCACGAGACCCCTCAGGGGTGGGTCACGTGACCCCTCAGGGGTGGGTGACGTGACTCCTCAAGGGTGGGTCAGGAGACACCTCAAGGGTGAGTCCCGTGACCCGAGTGAGGCTTGTGGTGGGGAGCCTGAGTGCGCACGCGCGGCCCAGGTATAGGCCCAAAACCTGCCAGCCGCGGCTCGGAGAAAAGCCATCTCCTGGGGGCCTCCCCATGTTCCTCCACTCCTCAAGGAGGACCCCTTTACAGATGGAAGAAAAGGGGGAAATTCGCAGTGGTGGGTTCGGGCCAGAGGGGTTGTGGGTTTGCCTGCACGTACGCCAGGTGCTCTCACAACGGGCCCAGGTGTTCGAGCCCCGTGGAGGCAGAGGGCTGCTTATTGCTGGATGATAGTGTCCTGCAGGGTTAAGGGATGGCGTGGGCACTCCCAGGGCGACAGAGGGCACCTGGCCTTTAGAGAGTTCCCTGGAAAATTCCCCGCCCAGGCCTCTCGTCCACAAGTCTATCCTGCGCACAGTGTCTGTGCGAGGCTAGGAGTGCTTCTGGGCAGTGTTCCCCAGCGGAAATCGCTTAGTCCTCTAGGTGGCAGGGAGGGCTCCTGTGTCCACAGACAGGTGCCCAGGGACCCTGTGGAACTGCTGTGACCTCTAAAGGATGGGTTAGGTGAGCCGAGGGAGGTGTGTGCTTGGGAGCCTGAGTGCGCATGCGCGGCCCACGTATAGGCCCGAAACGAGCCAGCCGCGGCTCGGAGAAAAGCCATCTCCTGGGGGCCTCCCCATGTTCTTCCACTCCTCAAGCGTGACCCCTTTACGGATGGAAGAAAGGGTGATCTTCGCAGTGGTGGGTTCGGGCCAGAGGGGTCTGCGGGTTTGCCTCCACTTAAGCCAGGTGCCCGCACACCGGGCGCAGGTGTTTGAGCCCCGTGGAGGCAGAGGGCTGCTTATTGCTGGATGCAAGTGTCCTGCGGGGTCAAGGAACGGCATGGGCACTCCCGGGGCCACACAGGGCACCGGGCCCTTAGAGAGTTCCATGGAAATTCCCCCGCCCATGTCCCCGGTACCCAAGTCTTTCCTTAGCACACTGTCTGTGCTGGGCTGAAGGTGCTGCTAGGCAGTGTGGCCTGTGGGAAATCGTGCGGTCCTCTGAGTGGCAGGGAGGGCTTCTGTTTCCCCGAATAGGTGCGCAGGGACCCTGTAAAACTGCTGTGACCTCTCAAGGTGCATCATGTGACCCCTCAAGGGTGGGGCAGGTGACCTCCCAAGGGTGGGTCACGAGACCCCTCAAGGGTGGGTCACGGGACCCCTCAAGGGTGGATCACGAGACCCCTAAAGGGCGGGTCACGTGACCCGAAAAGCGTGGGTCACGAGACCCCTCAAGGGTGGGTCACGTGACCCCTCAGGGGTGGGTCACGAGACTCCTCAGGGGTGGGTCACCAGACCCCTCAGGGGTGGGTCACGTGACCCCTCTGGGGTGGGTCACGTGACCCCTCAGGGGTGGGTCACGAGACCCCTCAGGGGTGGGTCACGTGACCCCTCAGGGGTGGGTGACGTGACTCCTCAAGGGTGGGTCAGGAGACACCTCAAGGGTGAGTCCCGTGACCCGAGTGAGGCTTGTGGTGGGGAGCCTGAGTGCGCACGCGCGGCCCAGGTATAGGCCCAAAACCTGCCAGCCGCGGCTCGGAGAAAAGCCATCTCCTGGGGGCCTCCCCATGTTCCTCCACTCCTCAAGGAGGACCCCTTTACAGATGGAAGAAAAGGGGGATCTTCGCAGTGGTGGGTTCGGGCCAGAGGGGTCTGTGGGTTTGCCTGCACGTACGCCAGGTGCTCTCACAACGGGCCCAGGTGTTCGAGCCCCGTGGAGGCAGAGGGCTGCTTATTGCTGGATGATAGTGTCCTGCAGGGTTAAGGGATGGCGTGGGCACTCCCAGGGCGACAGAGGGCACCTGGCCTTTAGAGAGTTCCCTGGAAAATTCCCCGCCCAGGCCTCTCGTCCACAAGTCTATCCTGCGCACAGTGTCTGTGCGAGGCTAGGAGTGCTTCTGGGCAGTGTTCCCCAGCGGAAATCGCTTGGTCCTCTAGGTGGCAGGGAGGGCTCCTGTGTCCACAGACAGGTGCCCAGGGACCCTGTGGAACTGCTGTGACCTCTAAAGGGTGGGTTAGGTGAGCCGAGGGAGGTGTGTGCTTGGGAGCCTGAGTGCGCATGCGCGGCCCACGTATAGGCCCGAAACGAGCCAGCCGCGGCTCGGAGAAAAGCCATCTCCTGGGGGCCTCCCCATGTTCTTCCACTCCTCAAGCGTGACCCCTTTACGGATGGAAGAAAGGGTGATCTTCGCAGTGGTGGGTTCGGGCCAGAGGGGTCTGCGGGTTTGCCTCCACGTACGCCAGGTGCCCGCACACCGGGCGCAGGTGTTTGAGCCCCGTGGAGGCAGAGGGCTGCTTATTGCTGGATGCAAGTGTCCTGCGGGGTCAAGGAACGGCATGGGCACTCCCCGGGCCACACAGGGCACCGGGCCCTTAGAGAGTTCCATGGGAATTCCCCCGCCCATGTCCCCGGTACCCAAGTATGTCCTTAGCACACTGTCTGTGCTGGGCTGAAGGTGCTGATAGGCAGTGTGGCCTGTGGGAAATCGTGCGGTCCTCTGAGTGGCGGGGAGGGCTTCTGTTTCCCCGAACAGGTGCGCAGGGACCCTGTAAAACTGCTGTGACCTCTCAAGGTGCATCATGTGACCCCTCAAGGGTGGGGCAGGTGACCTCCCAAGGGTGGGTCACGAGACCCCTCAAGGGTGGGTCACGGGACCCCTCAAGGGTGGATCACGAGACCCCTAAAGGGCGGGTCACGTGACCCGAAAAGCGTGGGTCACGAGACCCCTCAAGGGTGGGTCACGTGACCCCTCAGGGGTGGGTCACGAGACCCCTCAGGGGTGGGTCACGTGACCCCTCTGGGGTGGGTCACGTGACCCCTCTGGGGTGGGTCACGAGACCCCTCAGGGGTGGGTCACGTGACACCTCAGTGGTGGGTCACGTGACCCCTCGGGGTGGGTGACGTGACTCCTCAAGGGTGGGTCAGGAGACACCTCAAGGGTGAGTCCCGTGACCCGAGTGAGGCTTGTGGTGGGGAGCCTGAGTGCGCACTCGTGGCCCAGGTATAGGCCCGAAACCTGCCAGCCGCGGCTGGGAGAAAAGCCATCTCCTGGGGGCCTCCCTATGTTCCTCCACTCCTCAAGGAGGACCCCTTTACAGATGGAAGAAAAGGGGGATCTTCGCAGTGGTGGGTTCGGGCCAGAGGGGTCTGTGGGTTTGCCTGCACGTACGCCAGGTGCTCTCACAACGGGCCCAGGTGTTCGAGCCCCGTGGAGGCAGAGGGCTGCTTATTGCTGGATGATAGTGTCCTGCAGGGTTAAGGGACGGCGTGGGCACTCCCAGGGCGACAGAGGGCACCGGGCCCTTAGAGAGTTCCCTGGAAAATTCCCCGCCCAGGCCTCTCGTCCACAAGTCTATCCTGCGCACAGTGTCTGTGCGAGGCTAGGAGTGCTTCTGGGCAGTGTTCCCCAGCGGAAATCGCGTGGTCCTCTAGGTGGCAGGGAGGGCTCCTGTGTCCACAGACAGGTGCCCAGGGACCCTGTGGAACTGCTGTGACCTCTAAAGGGTGGGTTAGGTGAGCCGAGGGAGGTGTGTGCTTGGGAGCCTGAGTGCGCATGCGCGGCCCACGTATGGGCCCGAAACGAGCCAGCCGCGGCTCGGAGAAAAGCCATCTCCTGGGGGCCTCCCCATGTTCTTCCACTCCTCAAGCGTGACCCCTTTACGGATGGAAGAAAGGGTGATCTTCGCAGTGGTGGGTTCGGGCCAGAGGGGTCTGCGGGTTTGCCTCCACGTACGCCAGGTGCCCGCACACCGGGCGCAGGTGTTTGAGCCCCGTGGAGGCAGAGGGCTGCTTATTGCTGGATGCAAGTGTCCTGCGGGGTCAAGGAACGGCATGGGCACTCCCGGGGCCACACAGGGCACCGGGCCCTTAGAGAGTTCCATGGGAATTCCCCCGCCCATGTCCCCGGTACCCAAGTCTGTCCTTAGCACACTGTCTGTGCGGGGCTGAAGGTGCTGCTAGGCAGTGTGGCCTGTGGGAAATCGTGCGGTCCTCTGAGTGGCAGGGAGGGCTTCTGTTTCCCCGAACAGGTGCGCAGGGACCCTGTAAAACTGCTGTGACCTCTCAAGGTGCGTCATGTGACCCCTCAAGGGTGGGGCAGGTGACCTCCCAAGGGTGGGTCACGAGACCCCTCAAGGGTGGGTCACGGGACCCCTCAAGGGTGGATCACGACACCCCTAAAGGGCGGGTCACGTGACCCGAAAAGCGTGGGTCACGAGACCCCTCTGGGGTGGGTCACGTGACCCCTCTGGGGTGGGTCACGAGACCCCTCAGGGGTGGGTCACGTGACCCCTCAGGGGTGGGTCACGTGACACCTCAGTGGTGGGTCACGTGACCCCTCAGGGGTGGGTGACGTGACTCCTCAAGGGTGGGTCAGGAGACACCTCAAGGGTGAGTCCCGTGACCTGAGTGAGGCTTGTGGTGGGGAGCCTGAGTGCGCACGCGCGGCCCAGGTATAGGCCCGAAACCTGCCAGCCGCGGCTGGGAGAAAAGCCATCTCCTGGGGGCCTCCCTATGTTCCTCCACTCCTCAAGGAGGACCCCTTTACAGATGGAAGAAAAGGGGGATCTTCGCAGTGGTGGGTTCGGGCCAGAGGGGTCTGTGGGTTTGCCTGCACGTACGCCAGGTGCTCTCACAACGGGCCCAGGTGTTCGAGCCCCGTGGAGGCAGAGGGCTGCTTATTGCTGGATGATAGTGTCCTGCAGGGTTAAGGGACGGCGTGGGCACTCCCAGGGCGACAGAGGGCACCTGGCCTTTAGAGAGTTCCCTGGAAAATTCCCCGCCCAGGCCTCTCGTCCACAAGTCTATCCTGCGCACAGTGTCTGTGCGAGGCTAGGAGTGCTTCTGGGCAGTGATCCCCAGCGGAAATCGCGTGGTCCTCTAGGTGGCAGGGAGGGCTCCTGTGTCCACAGACAGGTGCCCAGGGACCCTGTGGAACTGCTGTGACCTCTAAAGGGTGGGTTAGGTGAGCCGAGGGAGGTGTGTGCTTGGGAGCCTGAGTGCGCATGCGCGGCCCACGTATAGGCCCGAAACGAGCCAGCCGCGGCTCGGAGAAAAGCCATCTCCTGGGGGCCTCCCCATGTTCTTCCACTCCTCAAGCGTGACCCCTTTACGGATGGAAGAAAGGGTGATCTTCGCAGGTGGGTTCGGGCCAGAGGGGTCTGCGGGTTTGCCTCCACGTACGCCAGGTGCCCGCACACCGGGCGCAGGTGTTTGAGCCCCGTGGAGGCAGAGGGCTGCTTATTGCTGGATGCAAGTGTCCTGCGGGGTCAAGGAACGGCATGGGCACTCCCCGGGCCACACAGGGCACCGGGCCCTTAGAGAGTTCCATGGGAATTCCCCCGCCCATGTCCCCGGTACCCAAGTATGTCCTTAGCACACTGTCTGTGCTGGGCTGAAGGTGCTGATAGGCAGTGTGGCCTGTGGGAAATCGTGCGGTCCTCTGAGTGGCAGGGAGGGCTTCTGTTTCCCCGAACAGGTGCGCAGGGACCCTGTAAAACTGCTGTGACCTCTCAAGGTGGGTCATGTGACCCCTCAAGTGTGGGGCAGGTGACCTCCCAAGGGTAGGTCACGAGACCCCTCAAGGGTGGGTCACAGGACCCCTCAAGGGTGGGTCACGAGACCCCTAAAGGGCGGGTCACGTGACCCGAAAAGCGTGGGTCACGAGACCCCTCAAGGGTGGGTCACGTGACCCCTCAGGGGTGGGTCACGAGACCCCTCAGGGGTGGGTCACGTGACCCCTCTGGGGTGGGTCACGAGACCCCTCAGGGGTGGGTCACGAGACCCCTCAGGGGTGGGTCACGTGACCCCTCTGGGGTGGGTCACGAGACCCCTCAGGGGTGGGTCACGTGACCCCTCTGGGGTGGGTCACGTGACCCCTCAGGGGTGGGTGACGTGACTCCTCAAGGGTGGGTCAGGAGACACCTCAAGGGTGAGTCCCGTGACCCGAGTGAGGCTTGTGGTGGGGAGCCTGAGTGCGCACGCGCGGCCCAGGTATAGGCCCAAAACCTGCCAGCCGCGGCTCGGAGAAAAGCCATCTCCTGGGGGCCTCCCCATGTTCCTCCACTCCTCAAGGAGGACCCCTTTACAGATGGAAGAAAGGGGGATCTTCGCAGTGGTGGGTTCGGGCCAGAGGGGTCTGTGGGTTTGCCTGCACGTACGCCAGGTGCTCTCACAACGGGCCCAGGTGTTCGAGCCCCGTGGAGGCAGAGGGCTGCTTATTGCTGGATGATAGTGTCCTGCAGGGTTAAGGGATGGCGTGGGCACTCCCAGGGCGACAGAGGGCACCTGGCCTTTAGAGAGTTCCCTGGAAAATTCCCCGCCCAGGCCTCTCGTCCACAAGTCTATCCTGCGCACAGTGTCTGTGCGAGGCTAGGAGTGCTTCTGGGCAGTGTTCCCCAGCGGAAATCGCGTGGTCCTCTAGGTGGCAGGGAGGGCTCCTGTGTCCACAGACAGGTGCCCAGGGACCCTGTGGAACTGCTGTGACCTCTAAAGGGTGGGTTAGGTGAGCCGAGGGAGGTGTGTGCTTGGGAGCCTGAGTGCGCATGCGCGGCCCACGTATAGGCCCGAAACGAGCCAGCCGCGGCTCGGAGAAAAGCCATCTCCTGGGGGCCTCCCCATGTTCTTCCACTCCTCAAGCGTGACCCCTTTACGGATGGAAGAAAGGGTGATCTTCGCAGTGGTGGGTTCGGGCCAGAGGGGTCTGCGGGTTTGCCTCCACGTACGCCAGGTGCCCGCACACCGGGCGCTGGTGTTCGAGCCCCGTGGAGGCAGAGGGCTGCTTATTGCTGGATGCAAGTGTCCTGCGGGGTCAAGGAACGGCATGGGCACTCCCCGGGCCACACAGGGCACCGGGCCCTTAGAGAGTTCCATGGGAATTCCCCCGCCCATGTCCCCGGTACCCAAGTATGTCCTTAGCACACTGTCTGTGCTGGGCTGAAGGTGCTGATAGGCAGTGTGGCCTGTGGGAAATCGTGCGGTCCTCTGAGTGGCAGGGAGGGCTTCAGTTTCCCCGAACAGGTGCGCAGGGACCCTGTAAAACTGCTGTGACCTCTCAAGGTGGGTCATGTGACCCCTCAAGGGTGGGGCAGGTGACCTCCCAAGGGTGGGTCACGAGACCCCTCAAGGGTGGGTCACGGGACCCCTCAAGGGTGGGTCACGAGACCCCTAAAGGGCGGGTCACGTGACCCGAAAAGCGTGGGTCACCAGACCCCTCTGGGGTGGGTCACGTGACCCCTCTGGGGTGGGTCACGAGACCCCTCAGGGGTGGGTCACGTGACACCTCAGTGGTGGGTCACGTGACCCCTCAGGGGTGGGTGACGTGACTCCTCAAGGGTGGGTCAGGAGACACCTCAAGGGTTAGTCCCGTGACCTGAGTGAGGCTTGTGGTGGGGAGCCTGAGTGCGCACGCGCGGCCCAGGTATAGGCCCGAAACCTGCCAGCCGCGGCTCGGAGAAAAGCCATCTCCTGGGGGCCTCCCTATGTTCCTCCACTCCTCAAGGAGGACCCCTTTACAGATGGAAGAAAAGGGGGATCTTCGCAGTGGTGGGTTCGGGCCAGAGGGGTCTGTGGGTTTGCCTGCACGTACGCCAGGTGCTCTCACAACGGGCCCAGGTGTTCGAGCCCCGTGGAGGCAGAGGGCTGCTTATTGCTGGATGATAGTGTCCTGCAGGGTTAAGGGACGGCGTGGGCACTCCCAGGGCGACAGAGGGCACCTGGCCTTTAGAGAGTTCCCTGGAAAATTCCCCGCCCAGGCCTCTCGTCCACAAGTCTATCCTGCGCACAGTGTCTGTGCGAGGCTAGGAGTGCTTCTGGGCAGTGTTCCCCAGCGGAAATCGCGTGGTCCTCTAGGTGGCAGGGAGGGCTCCTGTGTCCACAGACAGGTGCCCAGGGACCCTGTGGAACTGCTGTGACCTCTAAAGGGTGGGTTAGGTGAGCCGAGGGAGGTGTGTGCTTGGGAGCCTGAGTGCGCATGCGCGGCCCACGTATAGGCCCGAAACGAGCCAGCCGCGGCTCGGAGAAAAGCCATCTCCTGGGGGCCTCCCCATGTTCTTCCACTCCTCAAGCGTGACCCCTTTACGGATGGAAGAAAGGGTGATCTTCGCAGTGGTGGGTTCGGGCCAGAGGGGTCTGCGGGTTTGCCTCCACGTAAGCCAGGTGCCCGCACACCGGGCGCAGGTGTTTGAGCCCCGTGGAGGCAGAGGGCTGCTTATTGCTGGATGCAAGTGTCCTGCGGGGTCAAGGAACGGCATGGGCACTCCCGGGGCCACACAGGGCACCGGGCCCTTAGAGAGTTCCATGGGAATTCCCCCGCCCATGTCCCCGGTACCCAAGTCTGTCCTTAGCACACTGTCTGTGCGGGGCTGAAGGTGCTGCTAGGCAGTGTGGCCTGTGGGAAATCGTGCGGTCCTCTGAGTGGCAGGGAGGGCTTCTGTTTCCCCGAACAGGTGCGCAGGGACCCTGTAAAACTGCTGTGACCTCTCAAGGTGCGTCATGTGACCCCTCAAGGGTGGGGCAGGTGACCTCCCAAGGGTGGGTCACGAGACCCCTCAAGGGTGGGTCACGGGACCCCTCAAGGGTGGATCACGACACCCCTAAAGGGCGGGTCACGTGACCCGAAAAGCGTGGGTCACGAGACCCCTCTGGGGTGGGTCACGTGACCCCTCTGGGGTGGGTCACGAGACCCCTCAGGGGTGGGTCACGTGACCCCTCAGGGGTGGGTCACGTGACACCTCAGTGGTGGGTCACGTGACCCCTCAGGGGTGGGTGACGTGACTCCTCAAGGGTGGGTCAGGAGACACCTCAAGGGTGAGTCCCGTGACCTGAGTGAGGCTTGTGGTGGGGAGCCTGAGTGCGCACGCGCGGCCCAGGTATAGGCCCGAAACCTGCCAGCCGCGGCTGGGAGAAAAGCCATCTCCTGGGGGCCTCCCTATGTTCCTCCACTCCTCAAGGAGGACCCCTTTACAGATGGAAGAAAAGGGGGATCTTCGCAGTGGTGGGTTCCGGCCAGAGGGGTCTGTGGGTTTGCCTGCACGTACGCCAGGTGCTCTCACAACGGGCCCAGGTGTTCGAGCCCCGTGGAGGCAGAGGGCTGCTTATTCCTGGATGATAGTGTCCTGCAGGGTTAAGGGACGGCGTGGGCACTCCCAGGGCGACAGAGGGCACCTGGCCTTTAGAGAGTTCCCTGGAAAATTCCCCGCCCAGGCCTCTCGTCCACAAGTCTATCCTGCGCACAGTGTCTGTGCGAGGCTAGGAGTGCTTCTGGGCAGTGATCCCCAGCGGAAATCGCCTGGTCCTCTAGGTGGCAGGGAGGGCTCCTGTGTCCACAGACAGGTGCCCAGGGACCCTGTGGAACTGCTGTGACCTCTAAAGGGTGGGTTAGGTGAGCCGAGGGAGGTGTGTGCTTGGGAGCCTGAGTGCGCATGCGGGGCCCACGTATACGCCCGAAACGAGCCAGCCGCGGCTCGGAGAAAAGCCATCTCCTGGGTGCCTCCCCATGTTCTTCCACTCCTCAAGCGTGACCCCTTTACGGATGGAAGAAAGGGTGATCTTCGCAGTGGTGGGTTCGGGCCAGAGGGGTCTGCGGGTTTGCCTCCACGTAAGCCAGGTGCCCGCACACCGGGCGCAGGTGTTTGAGCCCCGTGGAGGCAGAGGGCTGCTTATTGCTGGATGCAAGTGTCCTGCGGGGTCAAGGAACGGCATGGGCACTCCCGGGGCCACACAGGGCACCGGGCCCTTAGAGAGTTCCATGGGAATTCCCCCGCCCATGTCCCCGGTACCCAAGTCTGTCCTTAGCACACTGTCTGTGCGGGGCTGAAGGTGCTGCTAGGCAGTGTGGCCTGTGGGAAATCGTGCGGTCCTCTGAGTGGCAGGGAGGGCTTCTGTTTCCCTGAACAGGTGCGCAGGGACCCTGTAAAACTGCTGTGACCTCTCAAGGTGCGTCATGTGACCCCTCAAGGGTGGGGCAGGTGACCTCCCAAGGGTGGGTCACGAGACCCCTCAAGGGTGGGTCACGGGACCCCTCAAGGGTGGATCACGAGACCCCTAAAGGGCGGGTCACGTGACCCGAAAAGCGTGGGTCACGAGACCCCTCAAGGGTGGGTCACGAGACCCCTCAGGGGTGGGTCACGAGACCCGTCAGGGGTGGGTCACGTGACCCCTCTGGGGTGGTCACGTGACCCCTCAGGGGTGGGTCACGAGACCCCTCAGGGGTGGGTCACGTGACCCCTCTGGGGTGGGTCACGTGACCCCTCAGGGGTGGGTGACGTGACTCCTCAAGGGTGGGTCAGGAGACACCTCAAGGGTGAGTCCCGTGACCCGAGTGAGGCTTGTGGTGGGGAGCCTGAGTGCGCACGCGCGGCCCAGGTATAGGCCCAAAACCTGCCAGCCGCGGCTCGGAGAAAAGCCATCTCCTGGGGGCCTCCCCATGTTCCTCCACTCCTCAAGGAGGACCCCTTTAAAGATGGAAGAAAAGGGGGATCTTCGCAGTGGTGGGTTCGGGCCAGAGGGGTCTGTGGGTTTGCCTGCACGTACGCCAGGTGCTCTCACAACGGGCCCAGGTGTTCGAGCCCCGTGGAGGCAGAGGGCTGCTTATTGCTGGATGATAGTGTCCTGCAGGGTTAAGGGATGGCGTGGGCACTCCCAGGGCGACAGAGGGCACCTGGCCTTTAGAGAGTTCCCTGGAAAATTCCCCGCCCAGGCCTCTCGTCCACAAGTCTATCCTGCGCACAGTGTCTGTGCGAGGCTAGGAGTGCTTCTGGGCAGTGTTCCCCAGCGGAAATCGCGTGGTCCTCTAGGTGCCAGGGAGGGCTCCTGTGTCCACAGACAGGTGCCCAGGGACCCTGTGGAACTGCTGTGACCTCTAAAGGGTGGGTTAGGTGAGCCGAGGGAGGTGTGTGCTTGGGAGCCTGAGTGCGCATGCGCGGCCCAGGTATAGGCCCGAAACGAGCCAGCCGCGGCTCGGAGAAAAGCCATCTCCTGGGGGCCTCCCCATGTTCTTCCACTCCTCAAGCGTGACCCCTTTACGGATGGAAGAAAGGGTGATCTTCGCAGTGGTGGGTTCGGGCCAGAGGGGTCTGCGGGTTTGCCTCCACGTACGCCAGGTGCCCGCACACCGGGCGTAGGTGTTTGAGCCCCGTGGAGGCAGAGGGCTGCTTATTGCTGGATGCAAGTGTCCTGCGGGGTCAAGGAACGGCATGGGCACTCCCCGGGCCACACAGGGCACCGGGCCCTTAGAGAGTTCCATGGGAATTCCCCCGCCCATGTCCCCGGTACCCAAGTATGTCCTTAGCACACTGTCTGTGCTGGGCTGAAGGTGCTGATAGGCAGTGTGGCCTGTGGGAAATCGTGCGGTCCTCTGAGTGGCAGGGAGGGCTTCTGTTTCCCCGAACAGGTGCGCAGGGACCCTGTAAAACTGCTGTGACCTCTCAAGGTGGGTCAAGTGACCCCTCAAGGGTGGGGCAGGTGACCTCCCAAGGGTGGGTCACGAGACCCCTCAAGGGTGGGTCACGGGACCCCTCAAGGGTGGGTCACGAGACCCCTAAAGGGCGGGTCACGTGACCCGAAAAGCGTGGGTCACGAGACCCCTCAAGGGTGGGTCACGTGACCCCTCAGGGGTGGGTCACGAGACCCCTCAGGGGTGGGTCACGAGACCCCTCAGGGGTGGGTCACGTGACCCCTCTGGGGTGGGTCACGTGACCCCTCAGGGGTGGGTCACGTGACCCCTCTGGGGTGGGTCACGTGACCCCTCAGGGGTGGGTGACGTGACTCCTCAAGGGTGGGTCAGGAGACACCTCAAGGGTGAGTCCCGTGACCCGAGTGAGGCTTGTGGTGGGGAGCCTGAGTGCGCACGCGCGGCCCAGGTATAGGCCCAAAACCTGCCAGCCGGGGCTCGGAGAAAAGCCATCTCCTAGGGGCCTCCCCATGTTCCTCCACTCCTCAAGGAGGACCCCTTTACAGATGGAAGAAAAGGGGGATCTTCGCAGTGGTGGGTTCGGGCCAGAGGGGTCTGTGGGTTTGCCTGCACGTACGCCAGGTGCTCTCACAACGGGCCCAGGTGTTCGAGCCCCGTGGAGGCAGAGGGCTGCTTATTGCTGGATGATAGTGTCCTGCAGGGTTAAGGGACGGCGTGGGCACTCCCAGGGCGACAGAGGGCACCTGGCCTTTAGAGAGTTCCCTGGAAAATTCCCCGCCCAGGCCTCTCGTCCACAAGTCTATCCTGCGCACAGTGTCTGTGCGAGGCTAGGAGTGCTTCTGGGCAGTGTTCCCCAGCGGAAATCGCGTGGTCCTCTAGGTGGCAGGGAGGGCTCCTGTGTCCACAGACAGGTGCCCAGGGACCCTGTGGAACTGCTGTGACCTCTAAAGGGTGGGTTAGGTGAGCCGAGGGAGGTGTGTGCTTGGGAGCCTGAGTGCGCATGCGCGGCCCACGTATAGGCCCGAAACGAGCCAGCCGCGGCTCGGAGAAAAGCCATCTCCTGGGGGCCTCCCCATGTTCTTCCACTCCTCAAGCGTGACCCCTTTACGGATGGAAGAAAGGGTGATCTTCGCAGTGGTGGGTTCGGGCCAGAGGGGTCTGCGGGTTTGCCTCCACGTAAGCCAGGTGCCCGCACACCGGGCGCAGGTGTTTGAGCCCCGTGGAGGCAGAGGGCTGCTTATTGCTGGATGCAAGTGTCCTGCGGGGTCAAGGAACGGCATGGGCACTCCCGGGGCCACACAGGGCACCCGGCCCTTAGAGAGTTCCATGGGAATTCCCCCGCCCATGTCCCCGGTACCCAAGTCTGTCCTTAGCACACTGTCTGTGCGGGGCTGAAGGTGCTGCTAGGCAGTGTGGCCTGTGGGAAATCGTGCGGTCCTCTGAGTGGCAGGGAGGGCTTCTGTTTCCCCGAACAGGTGCGCAGGGACCCTGTAAAACTGCTGTGACCTCTCAAGGTGCGTCATGTGACCCCTCAAGGGTGGGGCAGGTGACCTCCCAAGGGTGGGTCACCAGACCCCTCAAGGGTGGGTCACGGGACCCCTCAAGGGTGGATCACGAGACCCCTAAAGGGCGGGTCACGTGACCCGAAAAGCGTGGGTCACGAGACCCCTCAAGGGTGGGTCTCGTGACCCCTCAGGGGTGGGTCACGAGACCCCTCAGGGGTGGGTCACGAGACCCCTCAGGGGTGGGTCACGTGACCCCTCTGGGGTGGGTCACGAGACCCCTCAGGGGTGGGTCACGAGACCCCTCAGGGGTGGGTCACGTGACCCCTCTGGGGTGGGTCACGAGACCCCTCAGGGGTGGGTCACGTGACCCCTCTGGGGTGGGTCACGTGACCCCTCAGGGGTGGGTGACGTGACTCCTCAAGGGTGGGTCAGGAGACACCTCAAGGGTGAGTCCCGTGACCCGAGTGAGGCTTGTGGTGGGGAGCCTGAGTGCGCACGCGCGGCCCAGGTATAGGCCCAAAACCTGCCAGCCGCGGCTCGGAGAAAAGCCATCTCCTGGGGGCCTCCCCATGTTCCTCCACTCCTCAAGGAGGACCCCTTTACAGATGGAAGAAAAGGGGGATCTTCGCAGTGGTGGGTTCGGGCCAGAGGGGTCTGTGGGTTTGCCTGCACGTACGCCAGGTGCTCTCACAACGGGCCCAGGTGTTCGAGCCCCGTGGAGGCAGAGGGCTGCTTATTGCTGGATGATAGTGTCCTGCAGGGTTAAGGGATGGCGTGGGCACTCCCAGGGCGACAGAGGGCACCTGGCCTTTAGAGAGTTCCCTGGAAAATTCCCCGCCCAGGCCTCTCGTCCACAAGTCTATCCTGCGCACAGTGTCTGTGCGAGGCTAGGAGTGCTTCTGGGCAGTGTTCCCCAGCGGAAATCGCGTGGTCCTCTAGGTGCCAGGGAGGGCTCCTGTGTCCACAGACAGGTGCCCAGGGACCCTGTGGAACTGCTGTGACCTCTAAAGGGTGGGTTAGGTGAGCCGAGGGAGGTGTGTGCTTGGGAGCCTGAGTGCGCATGCGCGGCCCACGTATAGGCCCGAAACGAGCCAGCCGCGGCTCGGAGAAAAGCCATCTCCTGGGGGCCTCCCCATGTTCTTCCACTCCTCAAGCGTGACCCCTTTACGGATGGAAGAAAGGGTGATCTTCGCAGTGGTGGGTTCGGGCCAGAGGGGTCTGCGGGTTTGCCTCCACGTACGCCAGGTGCCCGCACACCGGGCGCTGGTGTTCGAGCCCCGTGGAGGCAGAGGGCTGCTTATTGCTGGATGCAAGTGTCCTGCGGGGTCAAGGAACGGCATGGGCACTCCCCGGGCCACACAGGGCACCGAGCCCTTAGAGAGTTCCATGGGAATTCCCCCGCCCATGTCCCCGGTACCCAAGTATGTCCTTAGCACACTGTCTGTGCGGGGCTGAAGGTGCTGCTAGGCAGTGTGGCCTGTGGGAAATCGTGCGGTCCTCTGAGTGGCAGGGAGGGCTTCAGTTTCACCGAACAGGTGCGCAGGGACCCTGTAAAACTGCTGTGACCTCTCAAGGTGGGTCATGTGACCCCTCAAGGGTGGGGCAGGTGACCTCCCAAGGGTGGGTCACGAGACCCCTCAAGGGTGGGTCACGGGACCCCTCAAGGGTGGGTCACGAGACCCCTAAAGGGCGGGTCACGTGACCCGAAAAGCGTGGGTCACGAGACCCCTCTGGGGTGGGTCACGTGACCCCTCTGGGGTGGGTCACGAGACCCCTCAGGGGTGGGTCACGTGACACCTCAGTGGTGGGTCACGTGACCCCTCAGGGGTGGGTGACGTGACTCCTCAAGGGTGGGTCAGGAGACACCTCAAGGGTGAGTCCCGTGACCTGAGTGAGGCTTGTGGTGGGGAGCCTGAGTGCGCACGCGCGGCCCAGGTATAGGCCCGAAACCTGCCAGCCGCGGCTCGGAGAAAAGCCATCTCCTGGGGGCCTCCCTATGTTCCTCCACTCCTCAAGGAGGACCCCTTTACAGATGGAAGAAAAGGGGGATCTTCGCAGTGGTGGGTTCGGGCCAGAGGGGTCTGCGGGTTTGCCTCCACGTAAGCCAGGTGCCCGCACACCGGGCGCTGGTGTTTGAGCCCCGTGGAGGCAGAGGGCTGCTTATTGCTGGATGCAAGTGTCCTGCGGGGTCAAGGAACGGCATGGGCACTCCCGGGGCCACACAGGGCACCGGGCCCTTAGAGAGTTCCATGGGAATTCCCCCGCCCATGTCCCCGGTACCCAAGTCTGTCCTTAGCACACTGTCTGTGCGGGGCTGAAGGTGCTGCTAGGCAGTGTGGCCTGTGGGAAATCGTGCGGTCCTCTGAGTGGCAGGGAGGGCTTCTGTTTCCCCGAACAGGTGCGCAGGGACCCTGTAAAACTGCTGTGACCTCTCAAGGTGCGTCATGTGACCCCTCAAGGGTGGGGCAGGTGACCTCCCAAGGGTGGGTCACGAGACCCCTCAAGGGTGGGTCACGGGACCCCTCAAGGGTGGATCACGACACCCCTAAAGGGCGGGTCACGTGACCCGAAAAGCGTGGGTCACGAGACCCCTCTGGGGTGGGTCACGTGACCCCTCTGGGGTGGGTCACGAGACCCCTCAGGGGTGGGTCACGTGACCCCTCTGGGGTGGGTCACGAGACCCCTCAGGGGTGGGTCACGTGACCCCTCAGGGGTGGGTCACGTGACACCTCAGTGGTGGGTCACGTGACCCCTCAGGGGTGGGTGACGTGACTCCTCAAGGGTGGGTCAGGAGACACCTCAAGGGTGAGTCCCGTGACCTGAGTGAGGCTTGTGGTGGGGAGCCTGAGTGCGCACGCGCGGCCCAGGTATAGGCCCGAAACCTGCCAGCCGCGGCTGGGAGAAAAGCCATCTCCTGGGGGCCTCCCTATGTTCCTCCACTCCTCAAGGAGGACCCCTTTACAGATGGAAGAAAAGGGGGATCTTCGCAGTGGTGGGTTCGGGCCAGAGGGGTCTGTGGGTTTGCCTGCACGTACGCCAGGTGCTCTCACAACGGGCCCAGGTGTTCGAGCCCCGTGGAGGCAGAGGGCTGCTTATTGCTGGATGATAGTGTCCTGCAGGGTTAAGGGACGGCGTGGGCACTCCCAGGGCGACAGAGGGCACCTGGCCTTTAGAGAGTTCCCTGGAAAATTCCCCGCCCAGGCCTCTCGTCCACAAGTCTATCCTGCGCACAGTGTCTGTGCGAGGCTAGGAGTGCTTCTGGGCAGTGTTCCCCAGCGGAAATCGCGTGGTCCTCTAGGTGGCAGGGAGGGCTCCTGTGTCCACAGACAGGTGCCCAGGGACCCTGTGGAACTGCTGTGACCTCTAAAGGGTGGGTTAGGTGAGCCGAGGGAGGTGTGTGCTTGGGAGCCTGAGTGCGCATGCGCGGCCCACGTATACGCCCGAAACGAGCCAGCCGCGGCTCGGAGAAAAGCCATCTCCTGGGTGCCTCCCCATGTTCTTCCACTCCTCAAGCGTGACCCCTTTACGGATGGAAGAAAGGGTGATCTTCGCAGTGGTGGGTTCGGGCCAGAGGGGTCTGCGGGTTTGCCTCCACGTAAGCCAGGTGCCCGCACACCGGGCGCAGGTGTTTGAGCCCCGTGGAGGCAGAGGGCTGCTTATTGCTGGATGCAAGTGTCCTGCGGGGTCAAGGAACGGCATGGGCACTCCCGGGGCCACACAGGGCACCGGGCCCTTAGAGAGTTCCATGGGAATTCCCCCGCCCATGTCCCCGGTACCCAAGTCTGTCCTTAGCACACTGTCTGTGCGGGGCTGAAGGTGCTGCTAGGCAGTGTGGCCTGTGGGAAATCGTGCGGTCCTCTGAGTGGCAGGGAGGGCTTCTGTTTCCCTGAACAGGTGCGCAGGGACCCTGTAAAACTGCTGTGACCTCTCAAGGTGCGTCATGTGACCCCTCAAGGGTGGGGCAGGTGACCTCCCAAGGGTGGGTCACGAGACCCCTCAAGGGTGGGTCACGGGACCCCTCAAGGGTGGATCACGAGACCCCTAAAGGGCGGGTCACGTGACCCGAAAAGCGTGGGTCACGAGACCCCTCAAGGGTGGGTCACGAGACCCCTCAGGGGTGGGTCACGAGACCCGTCAGGGGTGGGTCACGTGACCCCTCTGGGGTGGTCACGTGACCCCTCAGGGGTGGGTCACGAGACCCCTCAGGGGTGGGTCACGTGACCCCTCTGGGGTGGGTCACGTGACCCCTCAGGGGTGGGTGACGTGACTCCTCAAGGGTGGGTCAGGAGACACCTCAAGGGTGAGTCCCGTGACCCGAGTGAGGCTTGTGGTGGGGAGCCTGAGTGCGCACGCGCGGCCCAGGTATAGGCCCAAAACCTGCCAGCCGCGGCTCGGAGAAAAGCCATCTCCTGGGGGCCTCCCCATGTTCCTCCACTCCTCAAGGAGGACCCCTTTACAGATGGAAGAAAAGGGGGATCTTCGCAGTGGTGGGTTCGGGCCAGAGGGGTCTGTGGGTTTGCCTGCACGTACGCCAGGTGCTCTCACAACGGGCCCAGGTGTTCGAGCCCCGTGGAGGCAGAGGGCTGCTTATTGCTGGATGATAGTGTCCTGCAGGGTTAAGGGATGGCGTGGGCACTCCCAGGGCGACAGAGGGCACCTGGCCTTTAGAGAGTTCCCTGGAAAATTCCCCGCCCAGGCCTCTCGTCCACAAGTCTATCCTGCGCACAGTGTCTGTGCGAGGCTAGGAGTGCTTCTGGGCAGTGTTCCCCAGCGGAAATCGCGTGGTCCTCTAGGTGCCAGGGAGGGCTCCTGTGTCCACAGACAGGTGCCCAGGGACCCTGTGGAACTGCTGTGACCTCTAAAGGGTGGGTTAGGTGAGCCGAGGGAGGTGTGTGCTTGGGAGCCTGAGTGCGCATGCGCGGCCCAGGTATAGGCCCGAAACGAGCCAGCCGCGGCTCGGAGAAAAGCCATCTCCTGGGGGCCTCCCCATGTTCTTCCACTCCTCAAGCGTGACCCCTTTACGGATGGAAGAAAGGGTGATCTTCGCAGTGGTGGGTTCGGGCCAGAGGGGTCTGCGGGTTTGCCTCCACGTACGCCAGGTGCCCGCACACCGGGCGCAGGTGTTTGAGCCCCGTGGAGGCAGAGGGCTGCTTATTGCTGGATGCAAGTGTCCTGCGGGGTCAAGGAACGGCATGGGCACTCCCCGGGCCACACAGGGCACCGAGCCCTTAGAGAGTTCCATGGGAATTCCCCCGCCCATGTCCCCGGTACCCAAGTATGTCCTTAGCACACTGTCTGTGCGGGGCTGAAGGTGCTGCTAGGCAGTGTGGCCTGTGGGAAATCGTGCGGTCCTCTGAGTGGCAGGGAGGGCTTCAGTTTCACCGAACAGGTGCGCAGGGACCCTGTAAAACTGCTGTGACCTCTCAAGGTGGGTCATGTGACCCCTCAAGGGTGGGGCAGGTGACCTCCCAAGGGTGGGTCACGAGACCCCTCAAGGGTGGGTCACGGGACCCCTCAAGGGTGGGTCACGAGACCCCTAAAGGGTGGGTCACGTGACCCGAAAAGCGTGGGTCACGAGACCCCTCTGGGGTGGGTCACGTGACCCCTCTGGGGTGGGTCACGAGACCCCTCAGGGGTGGGTCACGTGACACCTCAGTGGTGGGTCACGTGACCCCTCAGGGGTGGGTGACGTGACTCCTCAAGGGTGGGTCAGGAGACACCTCAAGGGTGAGTCCCGTGACCTGAGTGAGGCTTGTGGTGGGGAGCCTGAGTGCGCACGCGCGGCCCAGGTATAGGCCCGAAACCTGCCAGCCGCGGCTCGGAGAAAAGCCATCTCCTGGGGGCCTCCCTATGTTCCTCCACTCCTCAAGGAGGACCCCTTTACAGATGGAAGAAAAGGGGGATCTTCGCAGTGGTGGGTTCGGGCCAGAGGGGTCTGTGGGTTTGCCTGCACGTACGCCAGGTGCTCTCACAACGGGCCCAGGTGTTCGAGCCCCGTGGAGGCAGAGGGCTGCTTATTGCTGGATGATAGTGTCCTGCAGGGTTAAGGGACGGCGTGGGCACTCCCAGGGCGACAGAGGGCACCTGGCCTTTAGAGAGTTCCCTGGAAAATTCCCCGCCCAGGCCTCTCGTCCACAAGTCTATCCTGCGCACAGTGTCTGTGCGAGGCTAGGAGTGCTTCTGGGCAGTGATCCCCAGCGGAAATCGCGTGGTCCTCTAGGTGGCAGGGAGGGCTCCTGTGTCCACAGACAGGTGCCCAGGGACCCTGTGGAACTGCTGTGACCTCTAAAGGGTGGGTTAGGTGAGCCGAGGGAGGTGTGTGCTTGGGAGCCTGAGTGCGCATGCGCGGCCCACGTATACGCCCGAAACGAGCCAGCCGCGGCTCGGAGAAAAGCCATCTCCTGGGTGCCTCCCCATGTTCTTCCACTCCTCAAGCGTGACCCCTTTACGGATGGAAGAAAGGGTGATCTTCGCAGTGGTGGGTTCGGGCCAGAGGGGTCTGCGGGTTTGCCTCCACGTAAGCCAGGTGCCCGCACACCGGGCGCAGGTGTTTGAGCCCCGTGGAGGCAGAGGGCTGCTTATTGCTGGATGCAAGTGTCCTGCGGGGTCAAGGAACGGCATGGGCACTCCCGGGGCCACACAGGGCACCGGGCCCTTAGAGAGTTCCATGGGAATTCCCCCGCCCATGTCCCCGGTACCCAAGTCTGTCCTTAGCACACTGTCTGTGCGGGGCTGAAGGTGCTGCTAGGCAGTGTGGCCTGTGGGAAATCGTGCGGTCCTCTGAGTGGCAGGGAGGGCTTCTGTTTCCCTGAACAGGTGCGCAGGGACCCTGTAAAACTGCTGTGACCTCTCAAGGTGCGTCATGTGACCCCTCAAGGGTGGGGCAGGTGACCTCCCAAGGGTGGGTCACGAGACCCCTCAAGGGTGGGTCACGGGACCCCTCAAGGGTGGATCACGAGACCCCTAAAGGGCGGGTCACGTGACCCGAAAAGCGTGGGTCACGAGACCCCTCAAGGGTGGGTCACGAGACCCCTCAGGGGTGGGTCACGAGACCCGTCAGGGGTGGGTCACGAGACCCGTCAGGGGTGGGTCACGTGACCCCTCTGGGGTGGTCACGTGACCCCTCAGGGGTGGGTCACGTGACCCCTCTGGGGTGGGTCACGTGACCCCTCAGGGGTGGGTGACGTGACTCCTCAAGGGTGGGTCAGGAGACACCTCAAGGGTGAGTCCCGTGACCCGAGTGAGGCTTGTGGTGGGGAGCCTGAGTGCGCACGCGCGGCCCAGGTATAGGCCCAAAACCTGCCAGCCGCGGCTCGGAGAAAAGCCATCTCCTGGGGGCCTCCCCATGTTCCTCCACTCCTCAAGGAGGACCCCTTTACAGATGGAAGAAAAGGGGGATCTTCGCAGTGGTGGGTTCGGGCCAGAGGGGTCTGTGGGTTTGCCTGCACGTACGCCAGGTGCTCTCACAACGGGCCCAGGTGTTCGAGCCCCGTGGAGGCAGAGGGCTGCTTATTGCTGGATGATAGTGTCCTGCAGGGTTAAGGGATGGCGTGGGCACTCCCAGGGCGACAGAGGGCACCTGGCCTTTAGAGAGTTCCCTGGAAAATTCCCCGCCCAGGCCTCTCGTCCACAAGTCTATCCTGCGCACAGTGTCTGTGCGAGGCTAGGAGTGCTTCTGGGCAGTGTTCCCCAGCGGAAATCGCGTGGTCCTCTAGGTGCCAGGGAGGGCTCCTGTGTCCACAGACAGGTGCCCAGGGACCCTGTGGAACTGCTGTGACCTCTAAAGGGTGGGTTAGGTGAGCCGAGGGAGGTGTGTGCTTGGGAGCCTGAGTGCGCATGCGCGGCCCAGGTATAGGCCCGAAACGAGCCAGCCGCGGCTCGGAGAAAAGCCATCTCCTGGGGGCCTCCCCATGTTCTTCCACTCCTCAAGCGTGACCCCTTTACGGATGGAAGAAAGGGTGATCTTCGCAGTGGTGGGTTCGGGCCAGAGGGGTCTGCGGGTTTGCCTCCACGTAAGCCAGGTGCCCGCACACCGGGCGCAGGTGTTTGAGCCCCGTGGAGGCAGAGGGCTGCTTATTGCTGGATGCAAGTGTCCTGCGGGGTCAAGGAACGGCATGGGCACTCCCGGGGCCACACAGGGCACCGGGCCCTTAGAGAGTTCCATGGGAATTCCCCCGCCCATGTCCCCGGTACCCAAGTCTGTCCTTAGCACACTGTCTGTGCGGGGCTGAAGGTGCTGCTAGGCAGTGTGGCCTGTGGGAAATCGTGCGGTCCTCTGAGTGGCAGGGAGGGCTTCTGTTTCCCCGAACAGGTGCGCAGGGACCCTGTAAAACTGCTGTGACCTCTCAAGGTGCGTCATGTGACCCCTCAAGGGTGGGGCAGGTGACCTCCCAAGGGTGGGTCACGAGACCCCTCAAGGGTGGGTCACGGGATCCCTCAAGGGTGGATCACGACACCCCTAAAGGGCGGGTCACGTGACCCGAAAAGCGTGGGTCACGAGACCCCTCTGGGGTGGGTCACGTGACCCCTCTGGGGTGGGTCACGAGACCCCTCAGGGGTGGGTCACGTGACCCCTCTGGGGTGGGTCACGAGACCCCTCAGGGGTGGGTCACGTGACCCCTCAGGGGTGGGTCACGTGACACCTCAATGGTGGGTCACGTGACCCCTCAGGGGTGGGTGACGTGACTCCTCAAGGGTGGGTCAGGAGACACCTCAAGGGTGAGTCCCGTGACCTGAGTGAGGCTTGTGGTGGGGAGCCTGAGTGCGCACGCGCGGCCCAGGTATAGGCCCGAAACCTGCCAGCCGCGGCTGGGAGAAAAGCCATCTCCTGGGGGCCTCCCTATGTTCCTCCACTCCTCAAGGAGGACCCCTTTACAGATGGAAGAAAAGGGGGATCTTCGCAGTGGTGGGTTCGGGCCAGAGGGGTCTGTGGGTTTGCCTGCACGTACGCCAGGTGCTCTCACAACGGGCCCAGGTGTTCGAGCCCCGTGGAGGCAGAGGGCTGCTTATTGCTGGATGATAGTGTCCTGCAGGGTTAAGGGACGGCGTGGGCACTCCCAGGGCGACAGAGGGCACCTGGCCTTTAGAGAGTTCCCTGGAAAATTCCCCGCCCAGGCCTCTCGTCCACAAGTCTATCCTGCGCACAGTGTCTGTGCGAGGCTAGGAGTGCTTCTGGGCAGTGATCCCCAGCGGAAATCGCGTGGTCCTCTAGGTGGCAGGGAGGGCTCCTGTGTCCACAGACAGGTGCCCAGGGACCCTGTGGAACTGCTGTGACCTCTAAAGGGTGGGTTAGGTGAGCCGAGGGAGGTGTGTGCTTGGGAGCCTGAGTGCGCATGCGCGGCCCACGTATACGCCCGAAACGAGCCAGCCGCGGCTCGGAGAAAAGCCATCTCCTGGGTGCCTCCCCATGTTCTTCCACTCCTCAAGCGTGACCCCTTTACGGATGGAAGAAAGGGTGATCTTCGCAGTGGTGGGTTCGGGCCAGAGGGGTCTGCGGGTTTGCCTCCACGTAAGCCAGGTGCCCGCACACCGGGCGCAGGTGTTTGAGCCCCGTGGAGGCAGAGGGCTGCTTATTGCTGGATGCAAGTGTCCTGCGGGGTCAAGGAACGGCATGGGCACTCCCGGGGCCACACAGGGCACCGGGCCCTTAGAGAGTTCCATGGGAATTCCCCCGCCCATGTCCCCGGTACCCAAGTCTGTCCTTAGCACACTGTCTGTGCGGGGCTGAAGGTGCTGCTAGGCAGTGTGGCCTGTGGGAAATCGTGCGGTCCTCTGAGTGGCAGGGAGGGCTTCTGTTTCCCTGAACAGGTGCGCAGGGACCCTGTAAAACTGCTGTGACCTCTCAAGGTGCGTCATGTGACCCCTCAAGGGTGGGGCAGGTGACCTCCCAAGGGTGGGTCACGAGACCCCTCAAGGGTGGGTCACGGGACCCCTCAAGGGTGGATCACGAGACCCCTAAAGGGCGGGTCACGTGACCCGAAAAGCGTGGGTCACGAGACCCCTCAAGGGTGGGTCACGAGACCCCTCAGGGGTGGGTCACGAGACCCGTCAGGGGTGGGTCACGTGACCCCTCTGGGGTGGTCACGTGACCCCTCAGGGGTGGGTCACGAGACCCCTCAGGGGTGGGTCACGTGACCCCTCTGGGGTGGGTCACGTGACCCCTCAGGGGTGGGTGAGGTGACTCCTCAAGGGTGGGTCAGGAGACACCTCAAGGGTGAGTCCCGTGACCCGAGTGAGGCTTGTGGTGGGGAGCCTGAGTGCGCACGCGCGGCCCAGGTATAGGCCCAAAACCTGCCAGCCGCGGCTCGGAGAAAAGCCATCTCCTGGGGGCCTCCCCATGTTCCTCCACTCCTCAAGGAGGACCCCTTTACAGATGGAAGAAAAGGGGGATCTTCGCAGTGGTGGGTTCGGGCCAGAGGGGTCTGTGGGTTTGCCTGCACGTACGCCAGGTGCTCTCACAACGGGCCCAGGTGTTCGAGCCCCGTGGAGGCAGAGGGCTGCTTATTGCTGGATGATAGTGTCCTGCAGGGTTAAGGGATGGCGTGGGCACTCCCAGGGCGACAGAGGGCACCTGGCCTTTAGAGAGTTCCCTGGAAAATTCCCCGCCCAGGCCTCTCGTCCACAAGTCTATCCTGCGCACAGTGTCTGTGCGAGGCTAGGAGTGCTTCTGGGCAGTGTTCCCCAGCGGAAATCGCGTGGTCCTCTAGGTGCCAGGGAGGGCTCCTGTGTCCACAGACAGGTGCCCAGGGACCCTGTGGAACTGCTGTGACCTCTAAAGGGTGGGTTAGGTGAGCCGAGGGAGGTGTGTGCTTGGGAGCCTGAGTGCGCATGCGCGGCCCAGGTATAGGCCCGAAACGAGCCAGCCGCGGCTCGGAGAAAAGCCATCTCCTGGGGGCCTCCCCATGTTCTTCCACTCCTCAAGCGTGACCCCTTTACGGATGGAAGAAAGGGTGATCTTCGCAGTGGTGGGTTCGGGCCAGAGGGGTCTGCGGGTTTGCCTCCACGTACGCCAGGTGCCCGCACACCGGGCGCAGGTGTTTGAGCCCCGTGGAGGCAGAGGGCTGCTTATTGCTGGATGCAAGTGTCCTGCGGGGTCAAGGAACGGCATGGGCACTCCCCGGGCCACACAGGGCACCGGGCCCTTAGAGAGTTCCATGGGAATTCCCCCGCCCATGTCCCCGGTACCCAAGTATGTCCTTAGCACACTGTCTGTGCTGGGCTGAAGGTGCTGATAGGCAGTGTGGCCTGTGGGAAATCGTGCGGTCCTCTGAGTGGCAGGGAGGGCTTCTGTTTCCCCGAACAGGTGCGCAGGGACCCTGTAAAACTGCTGTGACCTCTCAAGGTGGGTCAAGTGACCCCTCAAGGGTGGGGCAGGTGACCTCCCAAGGGTGGGTCACGAGACCCCTCAAGGGTGGGTCACGGGACCCCTCAAGGGTGGGTCACGAGACCCCTAAAGGGCGGGTCACGTGACCCGAAAAGCGTGGGTCACGAGACCCCTCAAGGGTGGGTCACGTGACCCCTCAGGGGTGGGTCACGAGACCCCTCAGGGGTGGGTCACGAGACCCCTCAGGGGTGGGTCACGTGACCCCTCTGGGGTGGGTCACGAGACCCCTCAGGGGTGGGTCACGAGACCCCTCAGGGGTGGGTCACGTGACCCCTCTGGGGTGGGTCACGAGACCCCTCAGGGGTGGGTCACGTGACCCCTCTGGGGTGGGTCACGTGACCCCTCAGGGGTGGGTGACGTGACTCCTCAAGGGTGGGTCAGGAGACACCTCAAGGGTGAGTCCCGTGACCCGAGTGAGGCTTGTGGTGGGGAGCCTGAGTGCGCACGCGCGGCCCAGGTATAGGCCCAAAACCTGCCAGCCGCGGCTCGGAGAAAAGCCATCTCCTGGGGGCCTCCCCATGTTCCTCCACTCCTCAAGGAGGACCCCTTTACAGATGGAAGAAAAGGGGGATCTTCGCAGTGGTGGGTTCGGGCCAGACGGGTCTGTGGGTTTGCCTGCACGTACGCCAGGTGCTCTCACAACGGGCCCAGGTGTTCGAGCCCCGTGGAGGCAGAGGGCTGCTTATTGCTGGATGATAGTGTCCTGCAGGGTTAAGGGATGGCGTGGGCACTCCCAGGGCGACAGAGGGCACCTGGCCTTTAGAGAGTTCCCTGGAAAATTCCCCGCCCAGGCCTCTCGTCCACAAGTCTATCCTGCGCACAGTGTCTGTGCGAGGCTAGGAGTGCTTCTGGGCAGTGTTCCCCAGCGGAAATCGCGTGGTCCTCTAGGTGCCAGGGAGGGCTCCTGTGTCCACAGACAGGTGCCCAGGGACCCTGTGGAACTGCTGTGACCTCTAAAGGGTGGGTTAGGTGAGCCGAGGGAGGTGTGTGCTTGGGAGCCTGAGTGCGCATGCGCGGCCCACGTATAGGCCCGAAACGAGCCAGCCGCGGCTCGGAGAAAAGCCATCTCCTGGGGGCCTCCCCATGTTCTTCCACTCCTCAAGCGTGACCCCTTTACGGATGGAAGAAAGGGTGATCTTCGCAGTGGTGGGTTCGGGCCAGAGGGGTCTGCGGGTTTGCCTCCACGTACGCCAGGTGCCCGCACACCGGGCGCTGGTGTTCGAGCCCCGTGGAGGCAGAGGGCTGCTTATTGCTGGATGCAAGTGTCCTGCGGGGTCAAGGAACGGCATGGGCACTCCCCGGGCCACACAGGGCACCGAGCCCTTAGAGAGTTCCATGGGAATTCCCCCGCCCATGTCCCCGGTACCCAAGTATGTCCTTAGCACACTGTCTGTGCGGGGCTGAAGGTGCTGCTAGGCAGTGTGGCCTGTGGGAAATCGTGCGGTCCTCTGAGTGGCAGGGAGGGCTTCAGTTTCACCGAACAGGTGCGCAGGGACCCTGTAAAACTGCTGTGACCTCTCAAGGTGGGTCATGTGACCCCTCAAGGGTGGGGCAGGTGACCTCCCAAGGGTGGGTCACGAGACCCCTCAAGGGTGGGTCACGGGACCCCTCAAGGGTGGGTCACGAGACCCCTAAAGGGCGGGTCACGTGACCCGAAAAGCGTGGGTCACGAGACCCCTCTGGGGTGGGTCACGTGACCCCTCTGGGGTGGGTCACGAGACCCCTCAGGGGTGGGTCACGTGACACCTCAGTGGTGGGTCACGTGACCCCTCAGGGGTGGGTGACGTGACTCCTCAAGGGTGGGTCAGGAGACACCTCAAGGGTGAGTCCCGTGACCTGAGTGAGGCTTGTGGTGGGGAGCCTGAGTGCGCACGCGCGGCCCAGGTATAGGCCCGAAACCTGCCAGCCGCGGCTCGGAGAAAAGCCATCTCCTGGGGGCCTCCCTATGTTCCTCCACTCCTCAAGGAGGACCCCTTTACAGATGGAAGAAAAGGGGGATCTTCGCAGTGGTGGGTTCGGGCCAGAGGGGTCTGCGGGTTTGCCTCCACGTAAGCCAGGTGCCCGCACACCGGGCGCAGGTGTTTGAGCCCCGTGGAGGCAGAGGGCTGCTTATTGCTGGATGCAAGTGTCCTGCGGGGTCAAGGAACGGCATGGGCACTCCCGGGGCCACACAGGGCACCGGGCCCTTAGAGAGTTCCATGGGAATTCCCCCGCCCATGTCCCCGGTACCCAAGTCTGTCCTTAGCACACTGTCTGTGCGGGGCTGAAGGTGCTGCTAGGCAGTGTGGCCTGTGGGAAATCGTGCGGTCCTCTGAGTGGCAGGGAGGGCTTCTGTTTCCCCGAACAGGTGCGCAGGGACCCTGTAAAACTGCTGTGACCTCTCAAGGTGCGTCATGTGACCCCTCAAGGGTGGGGCAGGTGACCTCCCAAGGGTGGGTCACGAGACCCCTCAAGGGTGGGTCACGGGACCCCTCAAGGGTAGATCACGAGACCCCTAAAGGGCGGGACACGTGACCCGAAAAGCGTGGGTCACGAGACCCCTCAAGGGTGGGTCACGTGACCCCTCAGGGGTGGGTCACGAGACCCCTCAGGGGTGGGTCACGAGACCCCTCAGGGGTGGGTCACGTGACCCCTCAGGGGTGGGTCACGAGACCCCTCAGGGGTGGGTCACGTGACCCCTCTGGGGTGGGTCACGTGACCCCTCAGGGGTGGGTGACGTGACTCCTCAAGGGTGGGTCAGGAGACACCTCAAGGGTGAGTCCCGTGACCCGAGTGAGGCTTGTGGTGGGGAGCCTGAGTGCGCACGCGCGGCCCACGTATAGGCCCAAAACCTGCCAGCCGCGGCTCGGAGAAAAGCCATCTCCTGGGGGCTTCCCCATGTTCCTCCACTCCTCAAGGAGGACCCCTTTACAGATGGAAGAAAAGGGGGATCTTCGCAGTGGTGGGTTCGGGCCAGAGGGGTCTGTGGGTTTGCCTGCACGTACGCCAGGTGCTCTCACAACGGGCCCAGGTGTTCGAGCCCCGTGGAGGCAGAGGGCTGCTTATTGCTGGATGATAGTGTCCTGCAGGGTTAAGGGACGGCGTGGGCACTCCCAGGGCGACAGAGGGCACCTGGCCTTTAGAGAGTTCCCTGGAAAATTCCCCGCCCAGGCCTCTCGTCCACAAGTCTATCCTGCGCACAGTGTCTGTGCGAGGCTAGGAGTGCTTCTGGGCAGTGTTCCCCAGCGGAAATCGCGTGGTCCTCTAGGTGGCAGGGAGGGCTCCTGTGTCCACAGACAGGTGCCCAGGGACCCTGTGGAACTGCTGTGACCTCTAAAGGGTGGGTTAGGTGAGCCGAGGGAGGTGTGTGCTTGGGAGCCTGAGTGCGCATGCGCGGCCCACGTATAGGCCCGAAACGAGCCAGCCGCGGCTCGGAGAAAAGCCATCTCCTGGGGGCCTCCCCATGTTCTTCCACTCCTCAAGCGTGACCCCTTTACGGATGGAAGAAAGGGTGATCTTCGCAGTGGTGGGTTGGGGCCAGAGGGGTCTGCGGGTTTGCCTCCACGTAAGCCAGGTGCCCGCACACCGGGCGCAGGTGTTTGAGCCCCGTGGAGGCAGAGGGCTGCTTATTGCTGGATGCAAGTGTCCTGCGGGGTCAAGGAACGGCATGGGCACTCCCGGGGCCACACAGGGCACCGGGCCCTTAGAGAGTTCCATGGGAATTCCCCCGCCCATGTCCCCGGTACCCAAGTCTGTCCTTAGCACACTGTCTGTGCGGGGCTGAAGGTGCTGATAGGCAGTGTGGCCTGTGGGAAATCGTGCGGTCCTCTGAGTGGCAGGGAGGGCTTCTGTTTCCCCGAACAGGTGCGCAGGGACCCTGTAAAACTGCTGTGACCTCTCAAGGTGCGTCATGTGACCCCTCAAGGGTGGGGCAGGTGACCTCCCAAGGGTGGGTCACGAGACCCCTCAAGGGTGGGTCACGGGACCCCTCAAGGGTGGATCACGAGACCCCTAAAGGGCGGGTCACGTGACCCGAAAAGCGTGGGTCACGAGACCCCTCAAGGGTGGGTCACGTGACCCCTCAGGGGTGGGTCACGAGACCCCTCAGGGGTGGGTCACGTGACCCCTCTGGGGTGGTCACGTGACCCCTCAGGGGTGGGTCACTAGACCCCTCAGGGGTGGGTCACGTGACCCCTCAGGGGTGGGTGACGTGACTCCTCAAGGGTGGGTCAGGAGACACCTCAAGGGTGAGTCCCGTGACCCGAGTGAGGCTTGTGGTGGGGAGCCTGAGTGCGCACGCGCGGCCCAGGTATAGGCCCAAAACCTGCCAGCCACGGCTCGGAGAAAAGCCATCTCCTGGGGGCCTCCCCATGTTCCTCCACTCCTCAAGGAGGACCCCTTTACAGATGGAAGAAAAGGGGGAAATTCGCAGTGGTGGGTTCGGGCCAGAGGGGTTGTGGGTTTGCCTGCACGTACGCCAGGTGCTCTCACAACGGGCCCAGGTGTTCGAGCCCCGTGGAGGCAGAGGGCTGCTTATTGCTGGATGATAGTGTCCTGCAGGGTTAAGGGATGGCGTGGGCACTCCCAGGGCGACAGAGGGCACCTGGCCTTTAGAGAGTTCCCTGGAAAATTCCCCGCCCAGGCCTCTCGTCCACAAGTCTATCCTGCGCACAGTGTCTGTGCGAGGCTAGGAGTGCTTCTGGGCAGTGTTCCCCAGCGGAAATCGCGTGGTCCTCTAGGTGGCAGGGAGGGCTCCTGTGTCCACAGACAGGTGCCCAGGGACCCTGTGGAACTGCTGTGACCTCTAAAGGGTGGGTTAGGTGAGCCGAGGGAGGTGTGTGCTTGGGAGCCTGAGTGCGCATGCGCGGCCCACGTATACGCCCGAAACGAGCCAGCCGCGGCTCGGAGAAAAGCCATCTCCTGGGTGCCTCCCCATGTTCTTCCACTCCTCAAGCGTGACCCCTTTACGGATGGAAGAAAGGGTGATCTTCGCAGTGGTGGGTTCGGGCCAGAGGGGTCTGCGGGTTTGCCTCCACGTAAGCCAGGTGCCCGCACACCGGGCGCAGGTGTTTGAGCCCCGTGGAGGCAGAGGGCTGCTTATTGCTGGATGCAAGTGTCCTGCGGGGTCAAGGAACGGCATGGGCACTCCCGGGGCCACACAGGGCACCGGGCCCTTAGAGAGTTCCATGGGAATTCCCCCGCCCATGTCCCCGGTACCCAAGTCTGTCCTTAGCACACTGTCTGTGCGGGGCTGAAGGTGCTGCTAGGCAGTGTGGCCTGTGGGAAATCGTGCGGTCCTCTGAGTGGCAGGGAGGGCTTCTGTTTCCCTGAACAGGTGCGCAGGGACCCTGTAAAACTGCTGTGACCTCTCAAGGTGCGTCATGTGACCCCTCAAGGGTGGGGCAGGTGACCTCCCAAGGGTGGGTCACGAGACCCCTCAAGGGTGGGTCACGGGACCCCTCAAGGGTGGATCACGAGACCCCTAAAGGGCGGGTCACGTGACCCGAAAAGCGTGGGTCACGAGACCCCTCAAGGGTGGGTCACGAGACCCCTCAGGGGTGGGTCACGAGACCCGTCAGGGGTGGGTCACGTGACCCCTCTGGGGTGGTCACGTGACCCCTCAGGGGTGGGTCACGAGACCCCTCAGGGGTGGGTCACGTGACCCCTCTGGGGTGGGTCACGTGACCCCTCAGGGGTGGGTGACGTGACTCCTCAAGGGTGGGTCAGGAGACACCTCAAGGGTGAGTCCCGTGACCCGAGTGAGGCTTGTGGTGGGGAGCCTGAGTGCGCACGCGCGGCCCAGGTATAGGCCCAAAACCTGCCAGCCGCGGCTCGGAGAAAAGCCATCTCCTGGGGGCCTCCCCATGTTCCTCCACTCCTCAAGGAGGACCCCTTTACAGATGGAAGAAAAGGGGGATCTTCGCAGTGGTGGGTTCGGGCCAGAGGGGTCTGTGGGTTTGCCTGCACGTACGCCAGGTGCTCTCACAACGGGCCCAGGTGTTCGAGCCCCGTGGAGGCAGAGGGCTGCTTATTGCTGGATGATAGTGTCCTGCAGGGTTAAGGGATGGCGTGGGCACTCCCAGGGCGACAGAGGGCACCTGGCCTTTAGAGAGTTCCCTGGAAAATTCCCCGCCCAGGCCTCTCGTCCACAAGTCTATCCTGCGCACAGTGTCTGTGCGAGGCTAGGAGTGCTTCTGGGCAGTGTTCCCCAGCGGAAATCGCGTGGTCCTCTAGGTGCCAGGGAGGGCTCCTGTGTCCACAGACAGGTGCCCAGGGACCCTGTGGAACTGCTGTGACCTCTAAAGGGTGGGTTAGGTGAGCCGAGGGAGGTGTGTGCTTGGGAGCCTGAGTGCGCATGCGCGGCCCAGGTATAGGCCCGAAACGAGCCAGCCGCGGCTCGGAGAAAAGCCATCTCCTGGGGGCCTCCCCATGTTCTTCCACTCCTCAAGCGTGACCCCTTTACGGATGGAAGAAAGGGTGATCTTCGCAGTGGTGGGTTCGGGCCAGAGGGGTCTGCGGGTTTGCCTCCACGTACGCCAGGTGCCCGCACACCGGGCGCAGGTGTTTGAGCCCCGTGGAGGCAGAGGGCTGCTTATTGCTGGATGCAAGTGTCCTGCGGGGTCAAGGAACGGCATGGGCACTCCCCGGGCCACACAGGGCACCGAGCCCTTAGAGAGTTCCATGGGAATTCCCCCGCCCATGTCCCCGGTACCCAAGTATGTCCTTAGCACACTGTCTGTGCGGGGCTGAAGGTGCTGCTAGGCAGTGTGGCCTGTGGGAAATCGTGCGGTCCTCTGAGTGGCAGGGAGGGCTTCAGTTTCACCGAACAGGTGCGCAGGGACCCTGTAAAACTGCTGTGACCTCTCAAGGTGGGTCATGTGACCCCTCAAGGGTGGGGCAGGTGACCTCCCAAGGGTGGGTCACGAGACCCCTCAAGGGTGGGTCACGGGACCCCTCAAGGGTGGGTCACGAGACCCCTAAAGGGCGGGTCACGTGACCCGAAAAGCGTGGGTCACGAGACCCCTCTGGGGTGGGTCACGTGACCCCTCTGGGGTGGGTCACGAGACCCCTCAGGGGTGGGTCACGTGACACCTCAGTGGTGGGTCACGTGACCCCTCAGGGGTGGGTGACGTGACTCCTCAAGGGTGGGTCAGGAGACACCTCAAGGGTGAGTCCCGTGACCTGAGTGAGGCTTGTGGTGGGGAGCCTGAGTGCGCACGCGCGGCCCAGGTATAGGCCCGAAACCTGCCAGCCGCGGCTCGGAGAAAAGCCATCTCCTGGGGGCCTCCCTATGTTCCTCCACTCCTCAAGGAGGACCCCTTTACAGATGGAAGAAAAGGGGGATCTTCGCAGTGGTGGGTTCGGGCCAGAGGGGTCTGCGGGTTTGCCTCCACGTAAGCCAGGTGCCCGCACACCGGGCGCTGGTGTTTGAGCCCCGTGGAGGCAGAGGGCTGCTTATTGCTGGATGCAAGTGTCCTGCGGGGTCAAGGAACGGCATGGGCACTCCCGGGGCCACACAGGGCACCGGGCCCTTAGAGAGTTCCATGGGAATTCCCCCGCCCATGTCCCCGGTACCCAAGTCTGTCCTTAGCACACTGTCTGTGCGGGGCTGAAGGTGCTGCTAGGCAGTGTGGCCTGTGGGAAATCGTGCGGTCCTCTGAGTGGCAGGGAGGGCTTCTGTTTCCCCGAACAGGTGCGCAGGGACCCTGTAAAACTGCTGTGACCTCTCAAGGTGCGTCATGTGACCCCTCAAGGGTGGGGCAGGTGACCTCCCAAGGGTGGGTCACGAGACCCCTCAAGGGTGGGTCACGGGACCCCTCAAGGGTGGATCACGACACCCCTAAAGGGCGGGTCACGTGACCCGAAAAGCGTGGGTCACGAGACCCCTCTGGGGTGGGTCACGTGACCCCTCTGGGGTGGGTCACGAGACCCCTCAGGGGTGGGTCACGTGACCCCTCTGGGGTGGGTCACGAGACCCCTCAGGGGTGGGTCACGTGACCCCTCAGGGGTGGGTCACGTGACACCTCAGTGGTGGGTCACGTGACCCCTCAGGGGTGGGTGACGTGACTCCTCAAGGGTGGGTCAGGAGACACCTCAAGGGTGAGTCCCGTGACCTGAGTGAGGCTTGTGGTGGGGAGCCTGAGTGCGCACGCGCGGCCCAGGTATAGGCCCGAAACCTGCCAGCCGCGGCTGGGAGAAAAGCCATCTCCTGGGGGCCTCCCTATGTTCCTCCACTCCTCAAGGAGGACCCCTTTACAGATGGAAGAAAAGGGGGATCTTCGCAGTGGTGGGTTCGGGCCAGAGGGGTCTGTGGGTTTGCCTGCACGTACGCCAGGTGCTCTCACAACGGGCCCAGGTGTTCGAGCCCCGTGGAGGCAGAGGGCTGCTTATTGCTGGATGATAGTGTCCTGCAGGGTTAAGGGACGGCGTGGGCACTCCCAGGGCGACAGAGGGCACCTGGCCTTTAGAGAGTTCCCTGGAAAATTCCCCGCCCAGGCCTCTCGTCCACAAGTCTATCCTGCGCACAGTGTCTGTGCGAGGCTAGGAGTGCTTCTGGGCAGTGATCCCCAGCGGAAATCGCGTGGTCCTCTAGGTGGCAGGGAGGGCTCCTGTGTCCACAGACAGGTGCCCAGGGACCCTGTGGAACTGCTGTGACCTCTAAAGGGTGGGTTAGGTGAGCCGAGGGAGGTGTGTGCTTGGGAGCCTGAGTGCGCATGCGCGGCCCACGTATACGCCCGAAACGAGCCAGCCGCGGCTCGGAGAAAAGCCATCTCCTGGGTGCCTCCCCATGTTCTTCCACTCCTCAAGCGTGACCCCTTTACGGATGGAAGAAAGGGTGATCTTCGCAGTGGTGGGTTCGGGCCAGAGGGGTCTGCGGGTTTGCCTCCACGTAAGCCAGGTGCCCGCACACCGGGCGCAGGTGTTTGAGCCCCGTGGAGGCAGAGGGCTGCTTATTGCTGGATGCAAGTGTCCTGCGGGGTCAAGGAACGGCATGGGCACTCCCGGGGCCACACAGGGCACCGGGCCCTTAGAGAGTTCCATGGGAATTCCCCCGCCCATGTCCCCGGTACCCAAGTCTGTCCTTAGCACACTGTCTGTGCGGGGCTGAAGGTGCTGCTAGGCAGTGTGGCCTGTGGGAAATCGTGCGGTCCTCTGAGTGGCAGGGAGGGCTTCTGTTTCCCTGAACAGGTGCGCAGGGACCCTGTAAAACTGCTGTGACCTCTCAAGGTGCGTCATGTGACCCCTCAAGGGTGGGGCAGGTGACCTCCCAAGGGTGGGTCACGAGACCCCTCAAGGGTGGGTCACGGGACCCCTCAAGGGTGGATCACGAGACCCCTAAAGGGCGGGTCACGTGACCCGAAAAGCGTGGGTCACGAGACCCCTCAAGGGTGGGTCACGAGACCCCTCAGGGGTGGGTCACGAGACCCGTCAGGGGTGGGTCACGAGACCCGTCAGGGGTGGGTCACGTGACCCCTCTGGGGTGGTCACGTGACCCCTCAGGGGTGGGTCACGTGACCCCTCTGGGGTGGGTCACGTGACCCCTCAGGGGTGGGTGACGTGACTCCTCAAGGGTGGGTCAGGAGACACCTCAAGGGTGAGTCCCGTGACCCGAGTGAGGCTTGTGGTGGGGAGCCTGAGTGCGCACGCGCGGCCCAGGTATAGGCCCAAAACCTGCCAGCCGCGGCTCGGAGAAAAGCCATCTCCTGGGGGCCTCCCCATGTTCCTCCACTCCTCAAGGAGGACCCCTTTACAGATGGAAGAAAAGGGGGATCTTCGCAGTGGTGGGTTCGGGCCAGAGGGGTCTGTGGGTTTGCCTGCACGTACGCCAGGTGCTCTCACAACGGGCCCAGGTGTTCGAGCCCCGTGGAGGCAGAGGGCTGCTTATTGCTGGATGATAGTGTCCTGCAGGGTTAAGGGATGGCGTGGGCACTCCCAGGGCGACAGAGGGCACCTGGCCTTTAGAGAGTTCCCTGGAAAATTCCCCGCCCAGGCCTCTCGTCCACAAGTCTATCCTGCGCACAGTGTCTGTGCGAGGCTAGGAGTGCTTCTGGGCAGTGTTCCCCAGCGGAAATCGCGTGGTCCTCTAGGTGCCAGGGAGGGCTCCTGTGTCCACAGACAGGTGCCCAGGGACCCTGTGGAACTGCTGTGACCTCTAAAGGGTGGGTTAGGTGAGCCGAGGGAGGTGTGTGCTTGGGAGCCTGAGTGCGCATGCGCGGCCCAGGTATAGGCCCGAAACGAGCCAGCCGCGGCTCGGAGAAAAGCCATCTCCTGGGGGCCTCCCCATGTTCTTCCACTCCTCAAGCGTGACCCCTTTACGGATGGAAGAAAGGGTGATCTTCGCAGTGGTGGGTTCGGGCCAGAGGGGTCTGCGGGTTTGCCTCCACGTAAGCCAGGTGCCCGCACACCGGGCGCAGGTGTTTGAGCCCCGTGGAGGCAGAGGGCTGCTTATTGCTGGATGCAAGTGTCCTGCGGGGTCAAGGAACGGCATGGGCACTCCCGGGGCCACACAGGGCACCGGGCCCTTAGAGAGTTCCATGGGAATTCCCCCGCCCATGTCCCCGGTACCCAAGTCTGTCCTTAGCACACTGTCTGTGCGGGGCTGAAGGTGCTGCTAGGCAGTGTGGCCTGTGGGAAATCGTGCGGTCCTCTGAGTGGCAGGGAGGGCTTCTGTTTCCCCGAACAGGTGCGCAGGGACCCTGTAAAACTGCTGTGACCTCTCAAGGTGCGTCATGTGACCCCTCAAGGGTGGGGCAGGTGACCTCCCAAGGGTGGGTCACGAGACCCCTCAAGGGTGGGTCACGGGATCCCTCAAGGGTGGATCACGACACCCCTAAAGGGCGGGTCACGTGACCCGAAAAGCGTGGGTCACGAGACCCCTCTGGGGTGGGTCACGTGACCCCTCTGGGGTGGGTCACGAGACCCCTCAGGGGTGGGTCACGTGACCCCTCTGGGGTGGGTCACGAGACCCCTCAGGGGTGGGTCACGTGACCCCTCAGGGGTGGGTCACGTGACACCTCAATGGTGGGTCACGTGACCCCTCAGGGGTGGGTGACGTGACTCCTCAAGGGTGGGTCAGGAGACACCTCAAGGGTGAGTCCCGTGACCTGAGTGAGGCTTGTGGTGGGGAGCCTGAGTGCGCACGCGCGGCCCAGGTATAGGCCCGAAACCTGCCAGCCGCGGCTGGGAGAAAAGCCATCTCCTGGGGGCCTCCCTATGTTCCTCCACTCCTCAAGGAGGACCCCTTTACAGATGGAAGAAAAGGGGGATCTTCGCAGTGGTGGGTTCGGGCCAGAGGGGTCTGTGGGTTTGCCTGCACGTACGCCAGGTGCTCTCACAACGGGCCCAGGTGTTCGAGCCCCGTGGAGGCAGAGGGCTGCTTATTGCTGGATGATAGTGTCCTGCAGGGTTAAGGGACGGCGTGGGCACTCCCAGGGCGACAGAGGGCACCTGGCCTTTAGAGAGTTCCCTGGAAAATTCCCCGCCCAGGCCTCTCGTCCACAAGTCTATCCTGCGCACAGTGTCTGTGCGAGGCTAGGAGTGCTTCTGGGCAGTGATCCCCAGCGGAAATCGCGTGGTCCTCTAGGTGGCAGGGAGGGCTCCTGTGTCCACAGACAGGTGCCCAGGGACCCTGTGGAACTGCTGTGACCTCTAAAGGGTGGGTTAGGTGAGCCGAGGGAGGTGTGTGCTTGGGAGCCTGAGTGCGCATGCGCGGCCCACGTATACGCCCGAAACGAGCCAGCCGCGGCTCGGAGAAAAGCCATCTCCTGGGTGCCTCCCCATGTTCTTCCACTCCTCAAGCGTGACCCCTTTACGGATGGAAGAAAGGGTGATCTTCGCAGTGGTGGGTTCGGGCCAGAGGGGTCTGCGGGTTTGCCTCCACGTAAGCCAGGTGCCCGCACACCGGGCGCAGGTGTTTGAGCCCCGTGGAGGCAGAGGGCTGCTTATTGCTGGATGCAAGTGTCCTGCGGGGTCAAGGAACGGCATGGGCACTCCCGGGGCCACACAGGGCACCGGGCCCTTAGAGAGTTCCATGGGAATTCCCCCGCCCATGTCCCCGGTACCCAAGTCTGTCCTTAGCACACTGTCTGTGCGGGGCTGAAGGTGCTGCTAGGCAGTGTGGCCTGTGGGAAATCGTGCGGTCCTCTGAGTGGCAGGGAGGGCTTCTGTTTCCCTGAACAGGTGCGCAGGGACCCTGTAAAACTGCTGTGACCTCTCAAGGTGCGTCATGTGACCCCTCAAGGGTGGGGCAGGTGACCTCCCAAGGGTGGGTCACGAGACCCCTCAAGGGTGGGTCACGGGACCCCTCAAGGGTGGATCACGAGACCCCTAAAGGGCGGGTCACGTGACCCGAAAAGCGTGGGTCACGAGACCCCTCAAGGGTGGGTCACGAGACCCCTCAGGGGTGGGTCACGAGACCCGTCAGGGGTGGGTCACGTGACCCCTCTGGGGTGGTCACGTGACCCCTCAGGGGTGGGTCACGAGACCCCTCAGGGGTGGGTCACGTGACCCCTCTGGGGTGGGTCACGTGACCCCTCAGGGGTGGGTGACGTGACTCCTCAAGGGTGGGTCAGGAGACACCTCAAGGGTGAGTCCCGTGACCCGAGTGAGGCTTGTGGTGGGGAGCCTGAGTGCGCACGCGCGGCCCAGGTATAGGCCCAAAACCTGCCAGCCGCGGCTCGGAGAAAAGCCATCTCCTGGGGGCCTCCCCATGTTCCTCCACTCCTCAAGGAGGACCCCTTTACAGATGGAAGAAAAGGGGGATCTTCGCAGTGGTGGGTTCGGGCCAGAGGGGTCTGTGGGTTTGCCTGCACGTACGCCAGGTGCTCTCACAACGGGCCCAGGTGTTCGAGCCCCGTGGAGGCAGAGGGCTGCTTATTGCTGGATGATAGTGTCCTGCAGGGTTAAGGGATGGCGTGGGCACTCCCAGGGCGACAGAGGGCACCTGGCCTTTAGAGAGTTCCCTGGAAAATTCCCCGCCCAGGCCTCTCGTCCACAAGTCTATCCTGCGCACAGTGTCTGTGCGAGGCTAGGAGTGCTTCTGGGCAGTGTTCCCCAGCGGAAATCGCGTGGTCCTCTAGGTGCCAGGGAGGGCTCCTGTGTCCACAGACAGGTGCCCAGGGACCCTGTGGAACTGCTGTGACCTCTAAAGGGTGGGTTAGGTGAGCCGAGGGAGGTGTGTGCTTGGGAGCCTGAGTGCGCATGCGCGGCCCAGGTATAGGCCCGAAACGAGCCAGCCGCGGCTCGGAGAAAAGCCATCTCCTGGGGGCCTCCCCATGTTCTTCCACTCCTCAAGCGTGACCCCTTTACGGATGGAAGAAAGGGTGATCTTCGCAGTGGTGGGTTCGGGCCAGAGGGGTCTGCGGGTTTGCCTCCACGTACGCCAGGTGCCCGCACACCGGGCGCAGGTGTTTGAGCCCCGTGGAGGCAGAGGGCTGCTTATTGCTGGATGCAAGTGTCCTGCGGGGTCAAGGAACGGCATGGGCACTCCCCGGGCCACACAGGGCACCGGGCCCTTAGAGAGTTCCATGGGAATTCCCCCGCCCATGTCCCCGGTACCCAAGTATGTCCTTAGCACACTGTCTGTGCTGGGCTGAAGGTGCTGATAGGCAGTGTGGCCTGTGGGAAATCGTGCGGTCCTCTGAGTGGCAGGGAGGGCTTCTGTTTCCCCGAACAGGTGCGCAGGGACCCTGTAAAACTGCTGTGACCTCTCAAGGTGGGTCAAGTGACCCCTCAAGGGTGGGGCAGGTGACCTCCCAAGGGTGGGTCACGAGACCCCTCAAGGGTGGGTCACGGGACCCCTCAAGGGTGGGTCACGAGACCCCTAAAGGGCGGGTCACGTGACCCGAAAAGCGTGGGTCACGAGACCCCTCAAGGGTGGGTCACGTGACCCCTCAGGGTTGGGTCACGAGACCCCTCAGGGGTGGGTCACGAGACCCCTCAGGGGTGGGTCACGTGACCCCTCTGGGGTGGGTCACGAGACCCCTCAGGGGTGGGTCACGAGACCCCTCAGGGGTGGGTCACGTGACCCCTCTGGGGTGGGTCACGAGACCCCTCAGGGGTGGGTCACGTGACCCCTCTGGGGTGGGTCACGTGACCCCTCAGGGGTGGGTGACGTGACTCCTCAAGGGTGGGTCAGGAGACACCTCAAGGGTGAGTCCCGTGACCCGAGTGAGGCTTGTGGTGGGGAGCCTGAGTGCGCACGCGCGGCCCAGGTATAGGCCCAAAACCTGCCAGCCGCGGCTCGGAGAAAAGCCATCTCCTGGGGGCCTCCCCATGTTCCTCCACTCCTCAAGGAGGACCCCTTTACAGATGGAAGAAAAGGGGGATCTTCGCAGTGGTGGGTTCGGGCCAGACGGGTCTGTGGGTTTGCCTGCACGTACGCCAGGTGCTCTCACAACGGGCCCAGGTGTTCGAGCCCCGTGGAGGCAGAGGGCTGCTTATTGCTGGATGATAGTGTCCTGCAGGGTTAAGGGATGGCGTGGGCACTCCCAGGGCGACAGAGGGCACCTGGCCTTTAGAGAGTTCCCTGGAAAATTCCCCGCCCAGGCCTCTCGTCCACAAGTCTATCCTGCGCACAGTGTCTGTGCGAGGCTAGGAGTGCTTCTGGGCAGTGTTCCCCAGCGGAAATCGCGTGGTCCTCTAGGTGCCAGGGAGGGCTCCTGTGTCCACAGACAGGTGCCCAGGGACCCTGTGGAACTGCTGTGACCTCTAAAGGGTGGGTTAGGTGAGCCGAGGGAGGTGTGTGCTTGGGAGCCTGAGTGCGCATGCGCGGCCCACGTATAGGCCCGAAACGAGCCAGCCGCGGCTCGGAGAAAAGCCATCTCCTGGGGGCCTCCCCATGTTCTTCCACTCCTCAAGCGTGACCCCTTTACGGATGGAAGAAAGGGTGATCTTCGCAGTGGTGGGTTCGGGCCAGAGGGGTCTGCGGGTTTGCCTCCACGTACGCCAGGTGCCCGCACACCGGGCGCTGGTGTTCGAGCCCCGTGGAGGCAGAGGGCTGCTTATTGCTGGATGCAAGTGTCCTGCGGGGTCAAGGAACGGCATGGGCACTCCCCGGGCCACACAGGGCACCGAGCCCTTAGAGAGTTCCATGGGAATTCCCCCGCCCATGTCCCCGGTACCCAAGTATGTCCTTAGCACACTGTCTGTGCGGGGCTGAAGGTGCTGCTAGGCAGTGTGGCCTGTGGGAAATCGTGCGGTCCTCTGAGTGGCAGGGAGGGCTTCAGTTTCACCGAACAGGTGCGCAGGGACCCTGTAAAACTGCTGTGACCTCTCAAGGTGGGTCATGTGACCCCTCAAGGGTGGGGCAGGTGACCTCCCAAGGGTGGGTCACGAGACCCCTCAAGGGTGGGTCACGGGACCCCTCAAGGGTGGGTCACGAGACCCCTAAAGGGCGGGTCACGTGACCCGAAAAGCGTGGGTCACGAGACCCCTCTGGGGTGGGTCACGTGACCCCTCTGGGGTGGGTCACGAGACCCCTCAGGGGTGGGTCACGTGACACCTCAGTGGTGGGTCACGTGACCCCTCAGGGGTGGGTGACGTGACTCCTCAAGGGTGGGTCAGGAGACACCTCAAGGGTGAGTCCCGTGACCTGAGTGAGGCTTGTGGTGGGGAGCCTGAGTGCGCACGCGCGGCCCAGGTATAGGCCCGAAACCTGCCAGCCGCGGCTCGGAGAAAAGCCATCTCCTGGGGGCCTCCCTATGTTCCTCCACTCCTCAAGGAGGACCCCTTTACAGATGGAAGAAAAGGGGGATCTTCGCAGTGGTGGGTTCGGGCCAGAGGGGTCTGCGGGTTTGCCTCCACGTAAGCCAGGTGCCCGCACACCGGGCGCAGGTGTTTGAGCCCCGTGGAGGCAGAGGGCTGCTTATTGCTGGATGCAAGTGTCCTGCGGGGTCAAGGAACGGCATGGGCACTCCCGGGGCCACACAGGGCACCGGGCCCTTAGAGAGTTCCATGGGAATTCCCCCGCCCATGTCCCCGGTACCCAAGTCTGTCCTTAGCACACTGTCTGTGCGGGGCTGAAGGTGCTGCTAGGCAGTGTGGCCTGTGGGAAATCGTGCGGTCCTCTGAGTGGCAGGGAGGGCTTCTGTTTCCCCGAACAGGTGCGCAGGGACCCTGTAAAACTGCTGTGACCTCTCAAGGTGCGTCATGTGACCCCTCAAGGGTGGGGCAGGTGACCTCCCAAGGGTGGGTCACGAGACCCCTCAAGGGTGGGTCACGGGACCCCTCAAGGGTAGATCACGAGACCCCTAAAGGGCGGGACACGTGACCCGAAAAGCGTGGGTCACGAGACCCCTCAAGGGTGGGTCACGTGACCCCTCAGGGGTGGGTCACGAGACCCCTCAGGGGTGGGTCACGAGACCCCTCAGGGGTGGGTCACGTGACCCCTCAGGGGTGGGTCACGAGACCCCTCAGGGGTGGGTCACGTGACCCCTCTGGGGTGGGTCACGTGACCCCTCAGGGGTGGGTGACGTGACTCCTCAAGGGTGGGTCAGGAGACACCTCAAGGGTGAGTCCCGTGACCCGAGTGAGGCTTGTGGTGGGGAGCCTGAGTGCGCACGCGCGGCCCACGTATAGGCCCAAAACCTGCCAGCCGCGGCTCGGAGAAAAGCCATCTCCTGGGGGCTTCCCCATGTTCCTCCACTCCTCAAGGAGGACCCCTTTACAGATGGAAGAAAAGGGGGATCTTCGCAGTGGTGGGTTCGGGCCAGAGGGGTCTGTGGGTTTGCCTGCACGTACGCCAGGTGCTCTCACAACGGGCCCAGGTGTTCGAGCCCCGTGGAGGCAGAGGGCTGCTTATTGCTGGATGATAGTGTCCTGCAGGGTTAAGGGACGGCGTGGGCACTCCCAGGGCGACAGAGGGCACCTGGCCTTTAGAGAGTTCCCTGGAAAATTCCCCGCCCAGGCCTCTCGTCCACAAGTCTATCCTGCGCACAGTGTCTGTGCGAGGCTAGGAGTGCTTCTGGGCAGTGTTCCCCAGCGGAAATCGCGTGGTCCTCTAGGTGGCAGGGAGGGCTCCTGTGTCCACAGACAGGTGCCCAGGGACCCTGTGGAACTGCTGTGACCTCTAAAGGGTGGGTTAGGTGAGCCGAGGGAGGTGTGTGCTTGGGAGCCTGAGTGCGCATGCGCGGCCCACGTATAGGCCCGAAACGAGCCAGCCGCGGCTCGGAGAAAAGCCATCTCCTGGGGGCCTCCCCATGTTCTTCCACTCCTCAAGCGTGACCCCTTTACGGATGGAAGAAAGGGTGATCTTCGCAGTGGTGGGTTGGGGCCAGAGGGGTCTGCGGGTTTGCCTCCACGTAAGCCAGGTGCCCGCACACCGGGCGCAGGTGTTTGAGCCCCGTGGAGGCAGAGGGCTGCTTATTGCTGGATGCAAGTGTCCTGCGGGGTCAAGGAACGGCATGGGCACTCCCGGGGCCACACAGGGCACCGGGCCCTTAGAGAGTTCCATGGGAATTCCCCCGCCCATGTCCCCGGTACCCAAGTCTGTCCTTAGCACACTGTCTGTGCGGGGCTGAAGGTGCTGATAGGCAGTGTGGCCTGTGGGAAATCGTGCGGTCCTCTGAGTGGCAGGGAGGGCTTCTGTTTCCCCGAACAGGTGCGCAGGGACCCTGTAAAACTGCTGTGACCTCTCAAGGTGCGTCATGTGACCCCTCAAGGGTGGGGCAGGTGACCTCCCAAGGGTGGGTCACGAGACCCCTCAAGGGTGGGTCACGGGACCCCTCAAGGGTGGATCACGAGACCCCTAAAGGGCGGGTCACGTGACCCGAAAAGCGTGGGTCACGAGACCCCTCAAGGGTGGGTCACGTGACCCCTCAGGGGTGGGTCACGAGACCCCTCAGGGGTGGGTCACGTGACCCCTCTGGGGTGGTCACGTGACCCCTCAGGGGTGGGTCACTAGACCCCTCAGGGGTGGGTCACGTGACCCCTCAGGGGTGGGTGACGTGACTCCTCAAGGGTGGGTCAGGAGACACCTCAAGGGTGAGTCCCGTGACCCGAGTGAGGCTTGTGGTGGGGAGCCTGAGTGCGCACGCGCGGCCCAGGTATAGGCCCAAAACCTGCCAGCCGCGGCTCGGAGAAAAGCCATCTCCTGGGGGCCTCCCCATGTTCCTCCACTCCTCAAGGAGGACCCCTTTACAGATGGAAGAAAAGGGGGAAATTCGCAGTGGTGGGTTCGGGCCAGAGGGGTTGTGGGTTTGCCTGCACGTACGCCAGGTGCTCTCACAACGGGCCCAGGTGTTCGAGCCCCGTGGAGGCAGAGGGCTGCTTATTGCTGGATGATAGTGTCCTGCAGGGTTAAGGGATGGCGTGGGCACTCCCAGGGCGACAGAGGGCACCTGGCCTTTAGAGAGTTCCCTGGAAAATTCCCCGCCCAGGCCTCTCGTCCACAAGTCTATCCTGCGCACAGTGTCTGTGCGAGGCTAGGAGTGCTTCTGGGCAGTGTTCCCCAGCGGAAATCGCGTGGTCCTCTAGGTGGCAGGGAGGGCTCCTGTGTCCACAGACAGGTGCCCAGGGACCCTGTGGAACTGCTGTGACCTCTAAAGGGTGGGTTAGGTGAGCCGAGGGAGGTGTGTGCTTGGGAGCCTGAGTGCGCATGCGCGGCCCACGTATAGGCCCGAAACGAGCCAGCCGCGGCTCGGAGAAAAGCCATCTCCTGGGGGCCTCCCCATGTTCTTCCACTCCTCAAGCGTGACCCCTTTACGGATGGAAGAAAGGGTGATCTTCGCAGTGGTGGGTTCGGGCCAGAGGGGTCTGCGGGTTTGCCTCCACGTACGCCAGGTGCCCGCACACCGGGCGCAGGTGTTTGAGCCCCGTGGAGGCAGAGGGCTGCTTATTGCTGGATGCAAGTGTCCTGCGGGGTCAAGGAACGGCATGGGCACTCCCCGGGCCACACAGGGCACCGGGCCCTTAGAGAGTTCCATGGGAATTCCCCCGCCCATGTCCCCGGTACCCAAGTATGTCCTTAGCACACTGTCTGTGCTGGGCTGAAGGTGCTGATAGGCAGTGTGGCCTGTGGGAAATCGTGCGGTCCTCTGAGTGGCAGGGAGGGCTTCTGTTTCCCCGAACAGGTGCGCAGGGACCCTGTAAAACTGCTGTGACCTCTCAAGGTGGGTCATGTGACCCCTCAAGGGTGGGGCAGGTGACCTCCCAAGGGTAGGTCACGAGACCCCTCAAGGGTGGGTCACGGGACCCCTCAAGGGTGGGTCACGAGACCCCTAAAGGGCGGGTCACGTGACCCGAAAAGCGTGGGTCACGAGACCCCTCAGGGGTGGGTCACGTGACCCCTCAGGGGTGGGTCACGAGACCCCTCAGGGGTGGGTCACGAGACCCCTCAGGGGTAGGTCACGTGACCCATCTGGGGTGGGTCACGAGACCCCTCAGGGGTGGGTCACGAGACCCCTCAGGGGTGGGTCACGTGACCCCTCTGGGGTGGGTCACGAGACCCCTCAGGGGTGGGTCACGTGACCCCTAAGGGGTGGGTCACGTGACCCCTCAGGGGTGGGTGACGTGACTCCTCAAGGGTGGGTCAGGAGACACTTCAAGGGTGAGTCCCGTGACCCGACTGAGGCTTGTGGTGGGGAGCCTGAGTGCGCACGCGCGGCCCAGGTATAGGCCCAAAACCTGCCAGCCGCGGCTCGGAGAAAAGCCATCTCCTGGGGGCCTCCCCATGTTCCTCCACTCCTCAAGGAGGACCCCTTTACAGATGGAAGAAAAGGGGGATCTTCGCAGTGGTGGGTTCGGGCCAGAGGGGTCTGTGGGTTTGCCTGCACGTACGCCAGGTGCTCTCACAACGGGCCCAGGTGTTCGAGCCCCGTGGAGGCAGAGGGCTGCTTATTGCTGGATGATAGTGTCCTGCAGGGTTAAGGGACGGCGTGGGCACTCCCAGGGCGACAGAGGGCACCTGGCCTTTAGAGAGTTCCCTGGAAAATTCCCCGCCCAGGCCTCTCGTCCACAAGTCTATCCTGCGCACAGTGTCTGTGCGAGGCTAGGAGTGCTTCTGGGCAGTGTTCCCCAGCGGAAATCGCGTGGTCCTCTAGGTGCCAGGGAGGGCTCCTGTGTCCACAGACAGGTGCCCAGGGACCCTGTGGAACTGCTGTGACCTCTAAAGGGTGGGTTAGGTGAGCCGAGGGAGGTGTGTGCTTGGGAGCCTGAGTGCGCATGCGCGGCCCACGTATAGGCCCGAAACGAGCCAGCCGCGGCTCGGAGAAAAGCCATCTCCTGGGGGCCTCCCCATGTTCTTCCACTCCTCAAGCGTGACCCCTTTACGGATGGAAGAAAGGGTGATCTTCGCAGTGGTGGGTTCGGGCCAGAGGGGTCTGCGGGTTTGCCTCCACGTAAGCCAGGTGCCCGCACACCGGGCGCAGGTGTTTGAGCCCCGTGGAGGCAGAGGGCTGCTTATTGCTGGATGCAAGTGTCCTGCGGGGTCAAGGAACGGCATGGGCACTCCCGGGGCCACACAGGGCACCGGGCCCTTAGAGAGTTCCATGGGAATTCCCCCGCCCATGTCCCCGGTACCCAAGTCTGTCCTTAGCACACTGTCTGTGCGGGGCTGAAGGTGCTGCTAGGCAGTGTGGCCTGTGGGAAATCGTGCGGTCCTCTGAGTGGCAGGGAGGGCTTCTGTTTCCCCGAACAGGTGCGCAGGGACCCTGTAAAACTGCTGTGACCTCTCAAGGTGGGTCATGTGACCCCTCAAGGGTGGGGCAGATGACCTCCCAAGGGTGGGTCACGAGACCCCTCAAGGGTGGGTCACGGGACCCCTCAAGGGTGGATCACGAGACCCCTAAAGGGCGGGTCACGTGACCCGAAAAGCGTGGGTCACGAGACCCCTCAAGGGTGGGTCACGTGACCCCTCAGGGGTGGGTCACGAGACCCCTCAGGGGTGGGTCACGTGACCCCTCTGGGGTGGTCACGTGACCCCTCAGGGGTGGGTCACGAGACCCCTCAGGGGTGGGTCACGTGACCCCTCTGGGGTGGGTCACGTGACCCCTCAAGGGTGGGTGACGTGACTCCTCAAGGGTGGGTCAGGAGACACCTCAAGGGTGAGTCCCGTGACCCGAGTGAGGCTTGTGGTGGGGAGCCTGAGTGCGCACGCGCGGCCCACGTATAGGCCCAAAACCTGCCAGCCGCGGCTCGGAGAAAAGCCATCTCCTGGGGGCCTCCCCATGTTCCTCCACTCCTCAAGGAGGACCCCTTTAGAGATGGAAGAAAAGGGGGATCTTCGCAGTGGTGGGTTCGGGCCAGAGGGGTCTGTGGGTTTGCCTGCACGTACGCCAGGTGCTCTCACAACGGGCCCAGGTGTTCGAGCCCCGTGGAGGCAGAGGGCTGCTTATTGCTGGATGATAGTGTCCTGCAGGGTTAAGGGACGGCGTGGGCACTCCCAGGGCGACAGAGGGCACCTGGCCTTTAGAGAGTTCCCTGGAAAATTCCCCGCCCAGGCCTCTCGTCCACAAGTCTATCCTGCGCACAGTGTCTGTGCGAGGCTAGGAGTGCTTCTGGGCAGTGTTCCCCAGCGGAAATCGCGTGGTCCTCTAGGTGGCAGGGAGGGCTCCTGTGTCCACAGACAGGTGCCCATGGACCCTGTGGAACTGCTGTGACCTCTAAAGGGTGGGTTAGGTGAGCCGAGGGAGGTGTGTGCTTGGGAGCCTGAGTGCGCATGCGTGGCCCACGTATAGGCCCGAAACGAGCCAGCCGCGGCTCGGAGAAAAGCCATCTCCTGGGGGCCTCCCCATGTTCTTCCACTCCTCAAGCGTGACCCCTTTACGGATGGAAGAAAGGGTGATCTTCGCAGTGGTGGGTTCGGGCCAGAGGGGTCTGCGGGTTTGCCTCCACGTAAGCCAGGTGCCCGCACACCGGGCGCAGGTGTTTGAGCCCCGTGGAGGCAGAGGGCTGCTTATTGCTGGATGCAAGTGTCCTGCGGGGTCAAGGAACGGCATGGGCACTCCCGGGGCCACACAGGGCACCGGGCCCTTAGAGAGTTCCATGGGAATTCCCCCGCCCATGTCCCCGGTACCCAAGTATGTCCTTAGCACACTGTCTGTGCGGGGCTGAAGGTGCTGATAGGCAGTGTGGCCTGTGGGAAATCGTGCGGTCCTCTGAGTGGCAGGGAGGGCTTCTGTTTCCCCGAACAGGTGCGCAGGGACCCTGTAAAACTGCTGTGACCTCTCAAGGTGCGTCATGTGACCCCTCAAGGGTGGGGCAGGTGACCTCCCAAGGGTGGGTCACGAGACCCCTCAAGGGTGGGTCACGGGACCCCTCAAGGGTGGATCACGAGACCCCTAAAGGGCGGGTCACGTGACCCGAAAAGCGTGGGTCACGAGACCCCTCAAGGGTGGGTCACGTGACCCCTCAGGGGTGGGTCACGAGACCCCTCAGGGGTGGGTCACGTGACCCCTCTGGGGTGGTCACGTGACCCCTCAGGGGTGGGTCACTAGACCCCTCAGGGGTGGGTCACGTGACCCCTCAGGGGTGGGTCACGTGACCCCTCAGGGGTGGGTGACGTGACTCCTCAAGGGTGGGTCAGGAGACACCTCAAGGGTGAGTCCCGTGACCCGAGTGAGGCTTGTGGTGGGGAGCCTGAGTGCGCACGCGCGGCCCAGGTATAGGCCCAAAACCTGCCAGCCGCGGCTCGGAGAAAAGCCATCTCCTGTGGGCCTCCCCATGTTCCTCCACTCCTCAAGGAGGACCCCTTTACAGATGGAAGAAAAGGGGGATCTTCGCAGTGGTGGGTTCGGGCCAGAGGGGTCTGTGGGTTTGCCTGCACGTACGCCAGGTGCTCTCACAACGGGCCCAGGTGTTCGAGCCCCGTGGAGGCAGAGGGCTGCTTATTGCTGGATGATAGTGTCCTGCAGGGTTAAGGGACGGCGTGGGCACTCCCAGGGCGACAGAGGGCACCTGGCCTTTAGAGAGTTCCCTGGAAAATTCCCCGCCCAGGCCTCTCGTCCACAAGTCTATCCTGCGCACAGTGTCTGTGCGAGGCTAGGAGTGCTTCTGGGCAGTGTTCCCCAGCGGAAATCGCGTGGTCCTCTAGGTGGCAGGGAGGGCTCCTGTGTCCACAGACAGGTGCCCAGGGACCCTGTGGAACTGCTGTGACCTCTAAAGGGTGGGTTAGGTGAGCCGAGGGAGGTGTGTGCTTGGGAGCCTGAGTGCGCATGCGCGGCCCACGTATAGGCCCGAAACGAGCCAGCCGCGGCTCGGAGAAAAGCCATCTCCTGGGGGCCTCCCCATGTTCTTCCACTCCTCAAGCGTGACCCCTTTACGGATGGAAGAAAGGGTGATCTTCGCAGTGGTGGGTTCGGGCCAGAGGGGTCTGCGGGTTTGCCTCCACGTACGCCAGGTGCCCGCACACCGGGCGCAGGTGTTTGAGCCCCGTGGAGTCAGAGGGCTGCTTATTGCTGGATGCAAGTGTCCTGCGGGGTCAAGGAACGGCATGGGCACTCCCCGGGCCACACAGGGCACCGGGCCCTTAGAGAGTTCCATGGGAATTCCCCCGCCCATGTCCCCGGTACCCAAGTATGTCCTTAGCACACTGTCTGTGCTGGGCTGAAGGTGCTGATAGGCAGTGTGGCCTGTGGGAAATCGTGCGGTCCTCTGAGTGGCAGGGAGGGCTTCTGTTTCCCCGAACAGGTGCGCAGGGACCCTGTAAAACTGCTGTGACCTCTCAAGGTGGGTCATGTGACCCCTCAAGTGTGGGGCAGGTGACCTCCCAAGGGTAGGTCACGAGACCCCTCAAGGGTGGGTCACAGGACCCCTCAAGGGTGGGTCACGAGACCCCTAAAGGGCGGGTCACGTGACCCGAAAAGCGTGGGTCACGAGACCCCTCAAGGGTGGGTCACGTGACCCCTCAGGGGTGGGTCACGAGACCCCTCAGGGGTGGGTCACGTGACCCCTCTGGGGTGGGTCACGAGACCCCTCAGGGGTGGGTCACGAGACCCCTCAGGGGTGGGTCACGTGACCCCTCTGGGGTGGGTCACGAGACCCCTCAGGGGTGGGTCACGTGACCCCTCTGGGGTGGGTCACGTGACCCCTCAGGGGTGGGTGACGTGACTCCTCAAGGGTGGGTCAGGAGACACCTCAAGGGTGAGTCCCGTGACCCGAGTGAGGCTTGTGGTGGGGAGCCTGAGTGCGCACGCGCGGCCCAGGTATAGGCCCAAAACCTGCCAGCCGCGGCTCGGAGAAAAGCCATCTCCTGGGGGCCTCCCCATGTTCCTCCACTCCTCAAGGAGGACCCCTTTACAGATGGAAGAAAAGGGGGATCTTCGCAGTGGTGGGTTCGGGCCAGAGGGGTCTGTGGGTTTGCCTGCACGTACGCCAGGTGCTCTCACAACGGGCCCAGGTGTTCGAGCCCCGTGGAGGCAGAGGGCTGCTTATTGCTGGATGATAGTGTCCTGCAGGGTTAAGGGATGGCGTGGGCACTCCCAGGGCGACAGAGGGCACCTGGCCTTTAGAGAGTTCCCTGGAAAATTCCCCGCCCAGGCCTCTCGTCCACAAGTCTATCCTGCGCACAGTGTCTGTGCGAGGCTAGGAGTGCTTCTGGGCAGTGTTCCCCAGCGGAAATCGCGTGGTCCTCTAGGTGGCAGGGAGGGCTCCTGTGTCCACAGACAGGTGCCCAGGGACCCTGTGGAACTGCTGTGACCTCTAAAGGGTGGGTTAGGTGAGCCGAGGGAGGTGTGTGCTTGGGAGCCTGAGTGCGCATGCGCGGCCCACGTATAGGCCCGAAACGAGCCAGCCGCGGCTCGGAGAAAAGCCATCTCCTGGGGGCCTCCCCATGTTCTTCCACTCCTCAAGCGTGACCCCTTTACGGATGGAAGAAAGGGTGATCTTCGCAGTGGTGGGTTCGGGCCAGAGGGGTCTGCGGGTTTGCCTCCACGTACGCCAGGTGCCCGCACACCGGGCGCAGGTGTTTGAGCCCCGTGGAGGCAGAGGGCTGCTTATTGCTGGATGCAAGTGTCCTGCGGGGTCAAGGAACGGCATGGGCACTCCCCGGGCCACACAGGGCACCGGGCCCTTAGAGAGTTCCATGGGAATTCCCCCGCCCATGTCCCCGGTACCCAAGTATGTCCTTAGCACACTGTCTGTGCTGGGCTGAAGGTGCTGATAGGCAGTGTGGCCTGTGGGAAATCGTGCGGTCCTCTGAGTGGCAGGGAGGGCTTCAGTTTCCCCGAACAGGTGCGCAGGGACCCTGTAAAACTGCTGTGACCTCTCAAGGTGGGTCATGTGACCCCTCAAGGGTGGGGCAGGTGACCTCCCAAGGGTGGGTCACGAGACCCCTCAAGGGTGGGTCACGGGACCCCTCAAGGGTGGGTCACGAGACCCCTAAAGGGCGGGTCACGTGACCCGAAAAGCGTGGGTCACCAGACCCCTCTGGGGTGGGTCACGTGACCCCTCTGGGGTGGGTCACGAGACCCCTCAGGGGTGGGTCACGTGACACCTCAGTGGTGGGTCACGTGACCCCTCAGGGGTGGGTGACGTGACTCCTCAAGGGTGGGTCAGGAGACACCTCAAGGGTTAGTCCCGTGACCTGAGTGAGGCTTGTGGTGGGGAGCCTGAGTGCGCACGCGCGGCCCAGGTATAGGCCCGAAACCTGCCAGCCGCGGCTCGGAGAAAAGCCATCTCCTGGGGGCCTCCCTATGTTCCTCCACTCCTCAAGGAGGACCCCTTTACAGATGGAAGAAAAGGGGGATCTTCGCAGTGGTGGGTTCGGGCCAGAGGGGTCTGTGGGTTTGCCTGCACGTACGCCAGGTGCTCTCACAACGGGCCCAGGTGTTCGAGCCCCGTGGAGGCAGAGGGCTGCTTATTGCTGGATGATAGTGTCCTGCAGGGTTAAGGGACGGCGTGGGCACTCCCAGGGCGACAGAGGGCACCTGGCCTTTAGAGAGTTCCCTGGAAAATTCCCCGCCCAGGCCTCTCGTCCACAAGTCTATCCTGCGCACAGTGTCTGTGCGAGGCTAGGAGTGCTTCTGGGCAGTGATCCCCAGCGGAAATCGCGTGGTCCTCTAGGTGGCAGGGAGGGCTCCTGTGTCCACAGACAGGTGCCCAGGGACCCTGTGGAACTGCTGTGACCTCTAAAGGGTGGGTTAGGTGAGCCGAGGGAGGTGTGTGCTTGGGAGCCTGAGTGCGCATGCGCGGCCCACGTATAGGCCCGAAACGAGCCAGCCGCGGCTCGGAGAAAAGCCATCTCCTGGGGGCCTCCCCATGTTCTTCCACTCCTCAAGCGTGACCCCTTTACGGATGGAAGAAAGGGTGATCTTCGCAGTGGTGGGTTCGGGCCAGAGGGGTCTGCGGGTTTGCCTCCACGTAAGCCAGGTGCCCGCACACCGGGCGCAGGTGTTTGAGCCCCGTGGAGGCAGAGGGCTGCTTATTGCTGGATGCAAGTGTCCTGCGGGGTCAAGGAACGGCATGGGCACTCCCGGGGCCACACAGGGCACCGGGCCCTTAGAGAGTTCCATGGGAATTCCCCCGCCCATGTCCCCGGTACCCAAGTCTGTCCTTAGCACACTGTCTGTGCGGGGCTGAAGGTGCTGCTAGGCAGTGTGGCCTGTGGGAAATCGTGCGGTCCTCTGAGTGGCAGGGAGGGCTTCTGTTTCCCCGAACAGGTGCGCAGGGACCCTGTAAAACTGCTGTGACCTCTCAAGGTGCGTCATGTGACCCCTCAAGGGTGGGGCAGGTGACCTCCCAAGGGTGGGTCACGAGACCCCTCAAGGGTGGGTCACGGGACCCCTCAAGGGTGGATCACGACACCCCTAAAGGGCGGGTCACGTGACCCGAAAAGCGTGGGTCACGAGACCCCTCTGGGGTGGGTCACGTGACCCCTCTGGGGTGGGTCACGAGACCCCTCAGGGGTGGGTCACGTGACCCCTCTGGGGTGGGTCACGAGACCCCTCAGGGGTGGGTCACGTGACCCCTCAGGGGTGGGTCACGTGACACCTCAGTGGTGGGTCACGTGACCCCTCAGGGGTGGGTGACGTGACTCCTCAAGGGTGGGTCAGGAGACACCTCAAGGGTGAGTCCCGTGACCTGAGTGAGGCTTGTGGTGGGGAGCCTGAGTGCGCACGCGCGGCCCAGGTATAGGCCCGAAACCTGCCAGCCGCGGCTGGGAGAAAAGCCATCTCCTGGGGGCCTCCCTATGTTCCTCCACTCCTCAAGGAGGACCCCTTTACAGATGGAAGAAAAGGGGGATCTTCGCAGTGGTGGGTTCGGGCCAGAGGGGTCTGTGGGTTTGCCTGCACGTACGCCAGGTGCTCTCACAACGGGCCCAGGTGTTCGAGCCCCGTGGAGGCAGAGGGCTGCTTATTGCTGGATGATAGTGTCCTGCAGGGTTAAGGGACGGCGTGGGCACTCCCAGGGCGACAGAGGGCACCTGGCCTTTAGAGAGTTCCCTGGAAAATTCCCCGCCCAGGCCTCTCGTCCACAAGTCTATCCTGCGCACAGTGTCTGTGCGAGGCTAGGAGTGCTTCTGGGCAGTGATCCCCAGCGGAAATCGCGTGGTCCTCTAGGTGGCAGGGAGGGCTCCTGTGTCCACAGACAGGTGCCCAGGGACCCTGTGGAACTGCTGTGACCTCTAAAGGGTGGGTTAGGTGAGCCGAGGGAGGTGTGTGCTTGGGAGCCTGAGTGCGCATGCGCGGCCCACGTATAGGCCCGAAACGAGCCAGCCGCGGCTCGGAGAAAAGCCATCTCCTGGGGGCCTCCCCATGTTCTTCCACTCCTCAAGCGTGACCCCTTTACGGATGGAAGAAAGGGTGATCTTCGCAGTGGTGGGTTCGGGCCAGAGGGGTCTGCGGGTTTGCCTCCACGTACGCCAGGTGCCCGCACACCGGGCGCAGGTGTTTGAGCCCCGTGGAGGCAGAGGGCTGCTTATTGCTGGATGCAAGTGTCCTGCGGGGTCAAGGAACGGCATGGGCACTCCCCGGGCCACACAGGGCACCGGGCCCTTAGAGAGTTCCATGGGAATTCCCCCGCCCATGTCCCCGGTACCCAAGTATGTCCTTAGCACACTGTCTGTGCTGGGCTGAAGGTGCTGATAGGCAGTGTGGCCTGTGGGAAATCGTGCGGTCCTCTGAGTGGCAGGGAGGGCTTCTGTTTCCCCGAACAGGTGCGCAGGGACCCTGTAAAACTGCTGTGACCTCTCAAGGTGGGTCATGTGACCCCTCAAGTGTGGGGCAGGTGACCTCCCAAGGGTAGGTCACGAGACCCCTCAAGGGTGGGTCACAGGACCCCTCAAGGGTGGGTCACGAGACCCCTAAAGGGCGGGTCACGTGACCCGAAAAGCGTGGGTCACGAGACCCCTCAAGGGTGGGTCACGTGACCCCTCAGGGGTGGGTCACGAGACCCCTCAGGGGTGGGTCACGTGACCCCTCTGGGGTGGGTCACGAGACCCCTCAGGGGTGGGTCACGAGACCCCTCAGGGGTGGGTCACGTGACCCCTCTGGGGTGGGTCACGAGACCCCTCAGGGGTGGGTCACGTGACCCCTCTGGGGTGGGTCACGTGACCCCTCAGGGGTGGGTGACGTGACTCCTCAAGGGTGGGTCAGGAGACACCTCAAGGGTGAGTCCCGTGACCCGAGTGAGGCTTGTGGTGGGGAGCCTGAGTGCGCACGCGCGGCCCAGGTATAGGCCCAAAACCTGCCAGCCGCGGCTCGGAGAAAAGCCATCTCCTGGGGGCCTCCCCATGTTCCTCCACTCCTCAAGGAGGACCCCTTTACAGATGGAAGAAAGGGGGATCTTCGCAGTGGTGGGTTCGGGCCAGAGGGGTCTGTGGGTTTGCCTGCACGTACGCCAGGTGCTCTCACAACGGGCCCAGGTGTTCGAGCCCCGTGGAGGCAGAGGGCTGCTTATTGCTGGATGATAGTGTCCTGCAGGGTTAAGGGATGGCGTGGGCACTCCCAGGGCGACAGAGGGCACCTGGCCTTTAGAGAGTTCCCTGGAAAATTCCCCGCCCAGGCCTCTCGTCCACAAGTCTATCCTGCGCACAGTGTCTGTGCGAGGCTAGGAGTGCTTCTGGGCAGTGTTCCCCAGCGGAAATCGCGTGGTCCTCTAGGTGGCAGGGAGGGCTCCTGTGTCCACAGACAGGTGCCCAGGGACCCTGTGGAACTGCTGTGACCTCTAAAGGGTGGGTTAGGTGAGCCGAGGGAGGTGTGTGCTTGGGAGCCTGAGTGCGCATGCGCGGCCCACGTATAGGCCCGAAACGAGCCAGCCGCGGCTCGGAGAAAAGCCATCTCCTGGGGGCCTCCCCATGTTCTTCCACTCCTCAAGCGTGACCCCTTTACGGATGGAAGAAAGGGTGATCTTCGCAGTGGTGGGTTCGGGCCAGAGGGGTCTGCGGGTTTGCCTCCACGTACGCCAGGTGCCCGCACACCGGGCGCTGGTGTTCGAGCCCCGTGGAGGCAGAGGGCTGCTTATTGCTGGATGCAAGTGTCCTGCGGGGTCAAGGAACGGCATGGGCACTCCCCGGGCCACACAGGGCACCGGGCCCTTAGAGAGTTCCATGGGAATTCCCCCGCCCATGTCCCCGGTACCCAAGTATGTCCTTAGCACACTGTCTGTGCTGGGCTGAAGGTGCTGATAGGCAGTGTGGCCTGTGGGAAATCGTGCGGTCCTCTGAGTGGCAGGGAGGGCTTCAGTTTCCCCGAACAGGTGCGCAGGGACCCTGTAAAACTGCTGTGACCTCTCAAGGTGGGTCATGTGACCCCTCAAGGGTGGGGCAGGTGACCTCCCAAGGGTGGGTCACGAGACCCCTCAAGGGTGGGTCACGGGACCCCTCAAGGGTGGGTCACGAGACCCCTAAAGGGCGGGTCACGTGACCCGAAAAGCGTGGGTCACCAGACCCCTCTGGGGTGGGTCACGTGACCCCTCTGGGGTGGGTCACGAGACCCCTCAGGGGTGGGTCACGTGACACCTCAGTGGTGGGTCACGTGACCCCTCAGGGGTGGGTGACGTGACTCCTCAAGGGTGGGTCAGGAGACACCTCAAGGGTTAGTCCCGTGACCTGAGTGAGGCTTGTGGTGGGGAGCCTGAGTGCGCACGCGCGGCCCAGGTATAGGCCCGAAACCTGCCAGCCGCGGCTCGGAGAAAAGCCATCTCCTGGGGGCCTCCCTATGTTCCTCCACTCCTCAAGGAGGACCCCTTTACAGATGGAAGAAAAGGGGGATCTTCGCAGTGGTGGGTTCGGGCCAGAGGGGTCTGTGGGTTTGCCTGCACGTACGCCAGGTGCTCTCACAACGGGCCCAGGTGTTCGAGCCCCGTGGAGGCAGAGGGCTGCTTATTGCTGGATGATAGTGTCCTGCAGGGTTAAGGGACGGCGTGGGCACTCCCAGGGCGACAGAGGGCACCTGGCCTTTAGAGAGTTCCCTGGAAAATTCCCCGCCCAGGCCTCTCGTCCACAAGTCTATCCTGCGCACAGTGTCTGTGCGAGGCTAGGAGTGCTTCTGGGCAGTGATCCCCAGCGGAAATCGCGTGGTCCTCTAGGTGGCAGGGAGGGCTCCTGTGTCCACAGACAGGTGCCCAGGGACCCTGTGGAACTGCTGTGACCTCTAAAGGGTGGGTTAGGTGAGCCGAGGGAGGTGTGTGCTTGGGAGCCTGAGTGCGCATGCGCGGCCCACGTATAGGCCCGAAACGAGCCAGCCGCGGCTCGGAGAAAAGCCATCTCCTGGGGGCCTCCCCATGTTCTTCCACTCCTCAAGCGTGACCCCTTTACGGATGGAAGAAAGGGTGATCTTCGCAGTGGTGGGTTCGGGCCAGAGGGGTCTGCGGGTTTGCCTCCACGTAAGCCAGGTGCCCGCACACCGGGCGCAGGTGTTTGAGCCCCGTGGAGGCAGAGGGCTGCTTATTGCTGGATGCAAGTGTCCTGCGGGGTCAAGGAACGGCATGGGCACTCCCGGGGCCACACAGGGCACCGGGCCCTTAGAGAGTTCCATGGGAATTCCCCCGCCCATGTCCCCGGTACCCAAGTCTGTCCTTAGCACACTGTCTGTGCGGGGCTGAAGGTGCTGCTAGGCAGTGTGGCCTGTGGGAAATCGTGCGGTCCTCTGAGTGGCAGGGAGGGCTTCTGTTTCCCCGAACAGGTGCGCAGGGACCCTGTAAAACTGCTGTGACCTCTCAAGGTGCGTCATGTGACCCCTCAAGGGTGGGGCAGGTGACCTCCCAAGGGTGGGTCACGAGACCCCTCAAGGGTGGGTCACGGGACCCCTCAAGGGTGGATCACGACACCCCTAAAGGGCGGGTCACGTGACCCGAAAAGCGTGGGTCACGAGACCCCTCTGGGGTGGGTCACGTGACCCCTCTGGGGTGGGTCACGAGACCCCTCAGGGGTGGGTCACGTGACCCCTCTGGGGTGGGTCACGAGACCCCTCAGGGGTGGGTCACGTGACCCCTCAAGGGTGGGTCACGAGACCCGTCAGGGGTGGGTCACGTGACCCCTCTGGGGTGGTCACGTGACCCCTCAGGGGTGGGTCACGAGACCCCTCAGGGGTGGGTCACGTGACCCCTCTGGGGTGGGTCACGTGACCCCTCAGGGGTGGGTGACGTGACTCCTCAAGGGTGGGTCAGGAGACACCTCAAGGGTGAGTCCCGTGACCCGAGTGAGGCTTGTGGTGGGGAGCCTGAGTGCGCACGCGCGGCCCAGGTATAGGCCCAAAACCTGCCAGCCGCGGCTCGGAGAAAAGCCATCTCCTGGGGGCCTCCCCATGTTCCTCCACTCCTCAAGGAGGACCCCTTTACAGATGGAAGAAAAGGGGGATCTTCGCAGTGGTGGGTTCGGGCCAGAGGGGTCTGTGGGTTTGCCTGCACGTACGCCAGGTGCTCTCACAACGGGCCCAGGTGTTCGAGCCCCGTGGAGGCAGAGGGCTGCTTATTGCTGGATGATAGTGTCCTGCAGGGTTAAGGGACGGCGTGGGCACTCCCAGGGCGACAGAGGGCACCTGGCCTTTAGAGAGTTCCCTGGAAAATTCCCCGCCCAGGCCTCTCGTCCACAAGTCTATCCTGCGCACAGTGTCTGTGCGAGGCTAGGAGTGCTTCTGGGCAGTGTTCCCCAGCGGAAATCGCGTGGTCCTCTAGGTGCCAGGGAGGGCTCCTGTGTCCACAGACAGGTGCCCAGGGACCCTGTGGAACTGCTGTGACCTCTAAAGGGTGGGTTAGGTGAGCCGAGGGAGGTGTGTGCTTGGGAGCCTGAGTGCGCATGCGCGGCCCAGGTATAGGCCCGAAACGAGCCAGCCGCGGCTCGGAGAAAAGCCATCTCCTGGGGGCCTCCCCATGTTCTTCCACTCCTCAAGCGTGACCCCTTTACGGATGGAAGAAAGGGTGATCTTCGCAGTGGTGGGTTCGGGCCAGAGGGGTCTGCGGGTTTGCCTCCACGTACGCCAGGTGCCCGCACACCGGGCGCAGGTGTTTGAGCCCCGTGGAGGCAGAGGGCTGCTTATTGCTGGATGCAAGTGTCCTGCGGGGTCAAGGAACGGCATGGGCACTCCCCGGGCCACACAGGGCACCGGGCCCTTAGAGAGTTCCATGGGAATTCCCCCGCCCATGTCCCCGGTACCCAAGTATGTCCTTAGCACACTGTCTGTGCTGGGCTGAAGGTGCTGATAGGCAGTGTGGCCTGTGGGAAATCGTGCGGTCCTCTGAGTGGCAGGGAGGGCTTCTGTTTCCCCGAACAGGTGCGCAGGGACCCTGTAAAACTGCTGTGACCTCTCAAGGTGGGTCAAGTGACCCCTCAAGGGTGGGGCAGGTGACCTCCCAAGGGTGGGTCACGAGACCCCTCAAGGGTGGGTCACGGGACCCCTCAAGGGTGGGTCACGAGACCCCTAAAGGGCGGGTCACGTGACCCGAAAAGCGTGGGTCACGAGACCCCTCAAGGGTGGGTCACGTGACCCCTCAGGGGTGGGTCACGAGACCCCTCAGGGGTGGGTCACGAGACCCCTCAGGGGTGGGTCACGTGACCCCTCTGGGGTGGGTCACGTGACCCCTCAGGGGTGGGTCACGTGACCCCTCTGGGGTGGGTCACGTGACCCCTCAGGGGTGGGTGACGTGACTCCTCAAGGGTGGGTCAGGAGACACCTCAAGGGTGAGTCCCGTGACCCGACTGAGGCTTGTGGTGGGGAGCCTGAGTGCGCACGCGCGGCCCAGGTATAGGCCCAAAACCTGCCAGCCGGGGCTCGGAGAAAAGCCATCTCCTAGGGGCCTCCCCATGTTCCTCCACTCCTCAAGGAGGACCCCTTTACAGATGGAAGAAAAGGGGGATCTTCGCAGTGGTGGGTTCGGGCCAGAGGGGTCTGTGGGTTTGCCTGCACGTACGCCAGGTGCTCTCACAACGGGCCCAGGTGTTCGAGCCCCGTGGAGGCAGAGGGCTGCTTATTGCTGGATGATAGTGTCCTGCAGGGTTAAGGGACGGCGTGGGCACTCCCAGGGCGACAGAGGGCACCTGGCCTTTAGAGAGTTCCCTGGAAAATTCCCCGCCCAGGCCTCTCGTCCACAAGTCTATCCTGCGCACAGTGTCTGTGCGAGGCTAGGAGTGCTTCTGGGCAGTGTTCCCCAGCGGAAATCGCGTGGTCCTCTAGGTGGCAGGGAGGGCTCCTGTGTCCACAGACAGGTGCCCAGGGACCCTGTGGAACTGCTGTGACCTCTAAAGGGTGGGTTAGGTGAGCCGAGGGAGGTGTGTGCTTGGGAGCCTGAGTGCGCATGCGCGGCCCACGTATAGGCCCGAAACGAGCCAGCCGCGGCTCGGAGAAAAGCCATCTCCTGGGGGCCTCCCCATGTTCTTCCACTCCTCAAGCGTGACCCCTTTACGGATGGAAGAAAGGGTGATCTTCGCAGTGGTGGGTTCGGGCCAGAGGGGTCTGCGGGTTTGCCTCCACGTAAGCCAGGTGCCCGCACACCGGGCGCAGGTGTTTGAGCCCCGTGGAGGCAGAGGGCTGCTTATTGCTGGATGCAAGTGTCCTGCGGGGTCAAGGAACGGCATGGGCACTCCCGGGGCCACACAGGGCACCCGGCCCTTAGAGAGTTCCATGGGAATTCCCCCGCCCATGTCCCCGGTACCCAAGTCTGTCCTTAGCACACTGTCTGTGCGGGGCTGAAGGTGCTGCTAGGCAGTGTGGCCTGTGGGAAATCGTGCGGTCCTCTGAGTGGCAGGGAGGGCTTCTGTTTCCCCGAACAGGTGCGCAGGGACCCTGTAAAACTGCTGTGACCTCTCAAGGTGCGTCAAGTGACCCCTCAAGGGTGGGGCAGGTGACCTCCCAAGGGTGGGTCACGAGACCCCTCAAGGGTGGGTCACGGGACCCCTCAAGGGTGGATCACGAGACCCCTAAAGGGCGGGTCACGTGACCCGAAAAGCGTGGGTCACGAGACCCCTCAAGGGTGGGTCTCGTGACCCCTCAGGGGTGGGTCACGAGACCCCTCAGGGGTGGGTCACGAGACCCCTCAGGGGTGGGTCACGTGACCCCTCTGGGGTGGGTCACGAGACCCCTCAGGGGTGGGTCACGAGACCCCTCAGGGGTGGGTCACGTGACCCCTCTGGGGTGGGTCACGAGACCCCTCAGGGGTGGGTCACGTGACCCCTCTGGGGTGGGTCACGTGACCCCTCAGGGGTGGGTGACGTGACTCCTCAAGGGTGGGTCAGGAGACACCTCAAGGGTGAGTCCCGTGACCCGAGTGAGGCTTGTGGTGGGGAGCCTGAGTGCGCACGCGCGGCCCAGGTATAGGCCCAAAACCTGCCAGCCGCGGCTCGGAGAAAAGCCATCTCCTGGGGGCCTCCCCATGTTCCTCCACTCCTCAAGGAGGACCCCTTTACAGATGGAAGAAAAGGGGGATCTTCGCAGTGGTGGGTTCGGGCCAGAGGGGTCTGTGGGTTTGCCTGCACGTACGCCAGGTGCTCTCACAACGGGCCCAGGTGTTCGAGCCCCGTGGAGGCAGAGGGCTGCTTATTGCTGGATGATAGTGTCCTGCAGGGTTAAGGGATGGCGTGGGCACTCCCAGGGCGACAGAGGGCACCTGGCCTTTAGAGAGTTCCCTGGAAAATTCCCCGCCCAGGCCTCTCGTCCACAAGTCTATCCTGCGCACAGTGTCTGTGCGAGGCTAGGAGTGCTTCTGGGCAGTGTTCCCCAGCGGAAATCGCGTGGTCCTCTAGGTGCCAGGGAGGGCTCCTGTGTCCACAGACAGGTGCCCAGGGACCCTGTGGAACTGCTGTGACCTCTAAAGGGTGGGTTAGGTGAGCCGAGGGAGGTGTGTGCTTGGGAGCCTGAGTGCGCATGCGCGGCCCACGTATAGGCCCGAAACGAGCCAGCCGCGGCTCGGAGAAAAGCCATCTCCTGGGGGCCTCCCCATGTTCTTCCACTCCTCAAGCGTGACCCCTTTACGGATGGAAGAAAGGGTGATCTTCGCAGTGGTGGGTTCGGGCCAGAGGGGTCTGCGGGTTTGCCTCCACGTACGGCAGGTGCCCGCACACCGGGCGCTGGTGTTCGAGCCCCGTGGAGGCAGAGGGCTGCTTATTGCTGGATGCAAGTGTCCTGCGGGGTCAAGGAACGGCATGGGCACTCCCCGGGCCACACAGGGCACCGAGCCCTTAGAGAGTTCCATGGGAATTCCCCCGCCCATGTCCCCGGTACCCAAGTATGTCCTTAGCACACTGTCTGTGCCGGGCTGAAGGTGCTGCTAGGCAGTGTGGCCTGTGGAAAATCGTGCGGTCCTCTGAGTGGCAGGGAGGGCTTCAGTTTCACCGAACAGGTGCGCAGGGACCCTGTAAAACTGCTGTGACCTCTCAAGGTGGGTCATGTGACCCCTCAAGGGTGGGGCAGGTGACCTCCCAAGGGTGGGTCACGAGACCCCTCAAGGGTGGGTCACGGGACCCCTCAAGGGTGGGTCACGAGACCCCTAAAGGGCGGGTCACGTGACCCGAAAAGCGTGGGTCACGAGACCCCTCTGGGGTGGGTCACGTGACCCCTCTGGGGTGGGTCACGAGACCCCTCAGGGGTGGGTCACGTGACACCTCAGTGGTGGGTCACGTGACCCCTCAGGGGTGGGTGACGTGACTCCTCAAGGGTGGGTCAGGAGACACCTCAAGGGTGAGTCCCGTGACCTGAGTGAGGCTTGTGGTGGGGAGCCTGAGTGCGCACGCGCGGCCCAGGTATAGGCCCGAAACCTGCCAGCCGCGGCTCGGAGAAAAGCCATCTCCTGGGGGCCTCCCTATGTTCCTCCACTCCTCAAGGAGGACCCCTTTACAGATGGAAGAAAAGGGGGATCTTCGCAGTGGTGGGTTCGGGCCAGAGGGGTCTGCGGGTTTGCCTCCACGTAAGCCAGGTGCCCGCACACCGGGCGCTGGTGTTTGAGCCCCGTGGAGGCAGAGGGCTGCTTATTGCTGGATGCAAGTGTCCTGCGGGGTCAAGGAACGGCATGGGCACTCCCGGGGCCACACAGGGCACCGGGCCCTTAGAGAGTTCCATGGGAATTCCCCCGCCCATGTCCCCGGTACCCAAGTCTGTCCTTAGCACACTGTCTGTGCGGGGCTGAAGGTGCTGCTAGGCAGTGTGGCCTGTGGGAAATCGTGCGGTCCTCTGAGTGGCAGGGAGGGCTTCTGTTTCCCCGAACAGGTGCGCAGGGACCCTGTAAAACTGCTGTGACCTCTCAAGGTGCGTCATGTGACCCCTCAAGGGTGGGGCAGGTGACCTCCCAAGGGTGGGTCACGAGACCCCTCAAGGGTGGGTCACGGGACCCCTCAAGGGTAGATCACGAGACCCCTAAAGGGCGGGTCACGTGACCCGAAAAGCGTGGGTCACGAGACCCCTCAAGGGTGGGTCACGTGACCCCTCAGGGGTGGGTCACGAGACCCCTCAGGGGTGGGTCACGAGACCCCTCAGGGGTGGGTCACGTGACCCCTCAGGGGTGGGTCACGAGACCCCTCAGGGGTGGGTCACGTGACCCCTCCGGGGTGGGTCACGTGACCCCTCAGGGGTGGGTGACGTGACTCCTCAAGGGTGGGTCAGGAGACACCTCAAGGGTGAGTCCCGTGACCCGAGTGAGGCTTGTGGTGGGGAGCCTGAGTGCGCACGCGCGGCCCACGTATAGGCCCAAAACCTGCCAGCCGCGGCTCGGAGAAAAGCCATCTCCTGGGGGCTTCCCCATGTTCCTCCACTCCTCAAGGAGGACCCCTTTACAGATGGAAGAAAAGGGGGATCTTCGCAGTGGTGGGTTCGGGCCAGAGGGGTCTGTGGGTTTGCCTGCACGTACGCCAGGTGCTCTCACAACGGGCCCAGGTGTTCGAGCCCCGTGGAGGCAGAGGGCTGCTTATTGCTGGATGATAGTGTCCTGCAGGGTTAAGGGACGGCGTGGGCACTCCCAGGGCGACAGAGGGCACCTGGCCTTTAGAGAGTTCCCTGGAAAATTCCCCGCCCAGGCCTCTCGTCCACAAGTCTATCCTGCGCACAGTGTCTGTGCGAGGCTAGGAGTGCTTCTGGGCAGTGTTCCCCAGCGGAAATCGCGTGGTCCTCTAGGTGGCAGGGAGGGCTCCTGTGTCCACAGACAGGTGCCCAGGGACCCTGTGGAACTGCTGTGACCTCTAAAGGGTGGGTTAGGTGAGCCGAGGGAGGTGTGTGCTTGGGAGCCTGAGTGCGCATGCGCGGCCCACGTATAGGCCCGAAACGAGCCAGCCGCGGCTCGGAGAAAAGCCATCTCCTGGGGGCCTCCCCATGTTCTTCCACTCCTCAAGCGTGACCCCTTTACGGATGGAAGAAAGGGTGATCTTCGCAGTGGTGGGTTGGGGCCAGAGGGGTCTGCGGGTTTGCCTCCACGTAAGCCAGGTGCCCGCACACCGGGCGCAGGTGTTTGAGCCCCGTGGAGGCAGAGGGCTGCTTATTGCTGGATGCAAGTGTCCTGCGGGGTCAAGGAACGGCATGGGCACTCCCGGGGCCACACAGGGCACCGGGCCCTTAGAGAGTTCCATGGGAATTCCCCCGCCCATGTCCCCGGTACCCAAGTCTGTCCTTAGCACACTGTCTGTGCGGGGCTGAAGGTGCTGATAGGCAGTGTGGCCTGTGGGAAATCGTGCGGTCCTCTGAGTGGCAGGGAGGGCTTCTGTTTCCCCGAACAGGTGCGCAGGGACCCTGTAAAACTGCTGTGACCTCTCAAGGTGCGTCATGTGACCCCTCAAGGGTGGGGCAGGTGACCTCCCAAGGGTGGGTCACGAGACCCCTCAAGGGTGGGTCACGGGACCCCTCAAGGGTGGATCACGAGACCCCTAAAGGGCGGGTCACGTGACCCGAAAAGCGTGGGTCACGAGACCCCTCAAGGGTGGGTCACGTGACCCCTCAGGGGTGGGTCACGAGACCCCTCAGGGGTGGGTCACGTGACCCCTCTGGGGTGGTCACGTGACCCCTCAGGGGTGGGTCACTAGACCCCTCAGGGGTGGGTCACGTGACCCCTCAGGGGTGGGTGACGTGACTCCTCAAGGGTGGGTCAGGAGACACCTCAAGGGTGAGTCCCGTGACCCGAGTGAGGCTTGTGGTGGGGAGCCTGAGTGCGCAAGCGGCCCAGGTATAGGCCCAAAACCTGCCAGCCGCGGCTCGGAGAAAAGCCATCTCCTGGGGGCCTCCCCATGTTCCTCCACTCCTCAAGGAGGACCCCTTTACAGATGGAAGAAAAGGGGGAAATTCGCAGTGGTGGGTTCGGGCCAGAGGGGTTGTGGGTTTGCCTGCACGTACGCCAGGTGCTCTCACAACGGGCCCAGGTGTTCGAGCCCCGTGGAGGCAGAGGGCTGCTTATTGCTGGATGATAGTGTCCTGCAGGGTTAAGGGATGGCGTGGGCACTCCCAGGGCGACAGAGGGCACCTGGCCTTTAGAGAGTTCCCTGGAAAATTCCCCGCCCAGGCCTCTCGTCCACAAGTCTATCCTGCGCACAGTGTCTGTGCGAGGCTAGGAGTGCTTCTGGGCAGTGTTCCCCAGCGGAAATCGCGTGGTCCTCTAGGTGGCAGGGAGGGCTCCTGTGTCCACAGACAGGTGCCCAGGGACCCTGTGGAACTGCTGTGACCTCTAAAGGGTGGGTTAGGTGAGCCGAGGGAGGTGTGTGCTTGGGAGCCTGAGTGCGCATGCGCGGCCCACGTATAGGCCCGAAACGAGCCAGCCGCGGCTCGGAGAAAAGCCATCTCCTGGGGGCCTCCCCATGTTCTTCCACTCCTCAAGCGTGACCCCTTTACGGATGGAAGAAAGGGTGATCTTCGCAGTGGTGGGTTCGGGCCAGAGGGGTCTGCGGGTTTGCCTCCACGTACGCCAGGTGCCCGCACACCGGGCGCAGGTGTTTGAGCCCCGTGGAGGCAGAGGGCTGCTTATTGCTGGATGCAAGTGTCCTGCGGGGTCAAGGAACGGCATGGGCACTCCCCGGGCCACACAGGGCACCGGGCCCTTAGAGAGTTCCATGGGAATTCCCCCGCCCATGTCCCCGGTACCCAAGTATGTCCTTAGCACACTGTCTGTGGTGGGCTGAAGGTGCTGATAGGCAGTGTGGCCTGTGGGAAATCGTGCGGTCCTCTGAGTGGCAGGGAGGGCTTCTGTTTCCCCGAACAGGTGCGCAGGGACCCTGTAAAACTGCTGTGACCTCTCAAGGTGGGTCATGTGACCCCTCAAGGGTGGGGCAGGTGACCTCCCAAGGGTAGGTCACGAGACCCCTCAAGGGTGGGTCACGGGACCCCTCAAGGGTGGGTCACGAGACCCCTAAAGGGCGGGTCACGTGACCCGAAAAGCGTGGGTCACGAGACCCCTCAGGTGTGGGTCACGTGACCCCTCAGGGGTGGGTCACGAGACCCCTCAGGGGTGGGTCACGAGACCCCTCAGGGGTAGGTCACGTGACCCATCTGGGGTGGGTCACGAGACCCCTCAGGGGTGGGTCACGAGACCCCTCAGGGGTGGGTCACGTGACCCCTCTGGGGTGGGTCACGAGACCCCTCAGGGGTGGGTCACGTGACCCCTAAGGGGTGGGTCACGTGACCCCTCAGGGGTGGGTGACGTGACTCCTCAAGGGTGGGTCAGGAGACACTTCAAGGGTGAGTCCCGTGACCCGACTGAGGCTTGTGGTGGGGAGCCTGAGTGCGCACGCGCGGCCCAGGTATAGGCCCAAAACCTGCCAGCCGCGGCTCGGAGAAAAGCCATCTCCTGGGGGCCTCCCCATGTTCCTCCACTCCTCAAGGAGGACCCCTTTACAGATGGAAGAAAAGGGGGATCTTCGCAGTGGTGGGTTCGGGCCAGAGGGGTCTGTGGGTTTGCCTGCACGTACGCCAGGTGCTCTCACAACGGGCCCAGGTGTTCGAGCCCCGTGGAGGCAGAGGGCTGCTTATTGCTGGATGATAGTGTCCTGCAGGGTTAAGGGACGGCGTGGGCACTCCCAGGGCGACAGAGGGCACCTGGCCTTTAGAGAGTTCCCTGGAAAATTCCCCGCCCAGGCCTCTCGTCCACAAGTCTATCCTGCGCACAGTGTCTGTGCGAGGCTAGGAGTGCTTCTGGGCAGTGTTCCCCAGCGGAAATCGCGTGGTCCTCTAGGTGGCAGGGAGGGCTCCTGTGTCCACAGACAGGTGCCCAGGGACCCTGTGGAACTGCTGTGACCTCTAAAGGGTGGGTTAGGTGAGCCGAGGGAGGTGTGTGCTTGGGAGCCTGAGTGCGCATGCGCGGCGCACGTATAGGCCCGAAACGAGCCAGCCGCGGCTCGGAGAAAAGCCATCTCCTGGGGGCCTCCCCATGTTCTTCCACTCCTCAAGCGTGACCCCTTTACGGATGGAAGAAAGGGTGATCTTCGCAGTGGTGGGTTCGGGCCAGAGGGGTCTGCGGGTTTGCCTCCACGTAAGCCAGGTGCCCGCACACCGGGCGCAGGTGTTTGTGCCCCGTGGAGGCAGAGGGCTGCTTATTGCTGGATGCAAGTGTCCTGCGGGGTCAAGGAACGGCATGGGCACTCCCGGGGCCACACAGGGCACCGGGCCCTTAGAGAGTTCCATGGGAATTCCCCCGCCCATGTCCCCGGTACCCAAGTCTGTCCTTAGCACACTGTCTGTGCGGGGCTGAAGGTGCTGCTAGGCAGTGTGGCCTGTGGGAAATCGTGCGGTCCTCTGAGTGGCAGGGAGGGCTTCTGTTTCCCCGAACAGGTGCGCAGGGACCCTGTAAAACTGCTGTGACCTCTCAAGGTGGGTCATGTGACCCCTCAAGGGTGGGGCAGATGACCTCCCAAGGGTGGGTCACGAGACCCCTCAAGGGTGGGTCACGGGACCCCTCAAGGGTGGATCACGAGACCCCTAAAGGGCGGGTCACGTGACCCGAAAAGCGTGGGTCACGAGACCCCTCAAGGGTGGGTCAGGTGACCCCTCAGGGGTGGGTCACGAGACCCCTCAGGGGTGGGTCACGTGACCCCTCTGGGGTGGTCACGTGACCCCTCAGGGGTGGGTCACGAGACCCCTCAGGGGTGGGTCACGTGACCCCTCTGGGGTGGGTCACGTGACCCCTCAGGGGTGGGTGACGTGACTCCTCAAGGGTGGGTCAGGAGACACCTCAAGGGTGAGTCCCGTGACCCGAGTGAGGCTTGTGGTGGGGAGCCTGAGTGCGCACGCGCGGCCCACGTATAGGCCCAAAACCTGCCAGCCGCGGCTCGGAGAAAAGCCATCTCCTGGGGGCCTCCCCATGTTCCTCCACTCCTCAAGGAGGACCCCTTTAGAGATGGAAGAAAAGGGGGATCTTCGCAGTGGTGGGTTCGGGCCAGAGGGGTCTGTGGGTTTGCCTGCACGTACGCCAGGTGCTCTCACAACGGGCCCAGGTGTTCGAGCCCCGTGGAGGCAGAGGGCTGCTTATTGCTGGATGATAGTGTCCTGCAGGGTTAAGGGACGGCGTGGGCACTCCCAGGGCGACAGAGGGCACCTGGCCTTTAGAGAGTTCCCTGGAAAATTCCCCGCCCAGGCCTCTCGTCCACAAGTCTATCCTGCGCACAGTGTCTGTGCGAGGCTAGGAGTGCTTCTGGGCAGTGTTCCCCAGCGGAAATCGCGTGGTCCTCTAGGTGGCAGGGAGGGCTCCTGTGTCCACAGACAGGTGCCCATGGACCCTGTGGAACTGCTGTGACCTCTAAAGGGTGGGTTAGGTGAGCCGAGGGAGGTGTGTGCTTGGGAGCCTGAGTGCGCATGCGTGGCCCACGTATAGGCCCGAAACGAGCCAGCCGCGGCTCGGAGAAAAGCCATCTCCTGGGGGCCTCCCCATGTTCTTCCACTCCTCAAGCGTGACCCCTTTACGGATGGAAGAAAGGGTGATCTTCGCAGTGGTGGGTTCGGGCCAGAGGGGTCTGCGGGTTTGCCTCCACGTAAGCCAGGTGCCCGCACACCGGGCGCAGGTGTTTGAGCCCCGTGGAGGCAGAGGGCTGCTTATTGCTGGATGCAAGTGTCCTGCGGGGTCAAGGAACGGCATGGGCACTCCCGGGGCCACACAGGGCACCGGGCCCTTAGAGAGTTCCATGGGAATTCCCCCGCCCATGTCCCCGGTACCCAAGTCTGTCCTTAGCACACTGTCTGTGCGGGGCTGAAGGTGCTGATAGGCAGTGTGGCCTGTGGGAAATCGTGCGGTCCTCTGAGTGGCAGGGAGGGCTTCTGTTTCCCCGAACAGGTGCGCAGGGACCCTGTAAAACTGCTGTGACCTCTCAAGGTGCGTCATGTGACCCCTCAAGGGTGGGGCAGGTGACCTCCCAAGGGTGGGTCACGAGACCCCTCAAGGGTGGGTCACGGGACCCCTCAAGGGTGGATCACGAGACCCCTAAAGGGCGGGTCACGTGACCCGAAAAGCGTGGGTCACGAGACCCCTCAAGGGTGGGTCACGTGACCCCTCAAGGGTGGGTCACGAGACCCCTCAGGGGTGGGTCACGTGACCCCTCTGGGGTGGTCACGTGACCCCTCAGGGGTGGGTCACTAGACCCCTCAGGGGTGGGTCACGTGACCCCTCAGGGGTGGGTCACGTGACCCCTCAGGGGTGGGTGACGTGACTCCTCAAGGGTGGGTCAGGAGACACCTCAAGGGTGAGTCCCGTGACCCGAGTGAGGCTTGTGGTGGGGAGCCTGAGTGCGCACGCGCGGCCCAGGTATAGGCCCAAAACCTGCCAGCCGCGGCTCGGAGAAAAGCCATCTCCTGTGGGCCTCCCCATGTTCCTCCACTCCTCAAGGAGGACCCCTTTACAGATGGAAGAAAAGGGGGATCTTCGCAGTGGTGGGTTCGGGCCAGAGGGGTCTGTGGGTTTGCCTGCACGTACGCCAGGTGCTCTCACAACGGGCCCAGGTGTTCGAGCCCCGTGGAGGCAGAGGGCTGCTTATTGCTGGATGATAGTGTCCTGCAGGGTTAAGGGACGGCGTGGGCACTCCCAGGGCGACAGAGGGCACCTGGCCTTTAGAGAGTTCCCTGGAAAATTCCCCGCCCAGGCCTCTCGTCCACAAGTCTATCCTGCGCACAGTGTCTGTGCGAGGCTAGGAGTGCTTCTGGGCAGTGTTCCCCAGCGGAAATCGCGTGGTCCTCTAGGTGGCAGGGAGGGCTCCTGTGTCCACAGACAGGTGCCCAGGGACCCTGTGGAACTGCTGTGACCTCTAAAGGGTGGGTTAGGTGAGCCGAGGGAGGTGTGTGCTTGGGAGCCTGAGTGCGCATGCGCGGCCCACGTATAGGCCCGAAACGAGCCAGCCGCGGCTCGGAGAAAAGCCATCTCCTGGGGGCCTCCCCATGTTCTTCCACTCCTCAAGCGTGACCCCTTTACGGATGGAAGAAAGGGTGATCTTCGCAGTGGTGGGTTCGGGCCAGAGGGGTCTGCGGGTTTGCCTCCACGTACGCCAGGTGCCCGCACACCGGGCGCAGGTGTTTGAGCCCCGTGGAGGCAGAGGGCTGCTTATTGCTGGATGCAAGTGTCCTGCGGGGTCAAGGAACGGCATGGGCACTCCCCGGGCCACACAGGGCACCGGGCCCTTAGAGAGTTCCATGGGAATTCCCCCGCCCATGTCCCCGGTACCCAAGTATGTCCTTAGCACACTGTCTGTGCGGGGCTGAAGGTGCTGATAGGCAGTGTGGCCTGTGGGAAATCGTGCGGTCCTCTGAGTGGCAGGGAGGGCTTCTGTTTCCCCGAACAGGTGCGCAGGGACCCTGTAAAACTGCTGTGACCTCTCAAGGTGGGTCATGTGACCCCTCAAGGGTGGGGCAGGTGACCGCCCAAGGGTAGGTCACGAGACCCCTCAAGGGTGGGTCACGGGACCCCTCAAGGGTGGGTCACGAGACCCCTAAAGGGCGGGTCACGTGACCCGAAAAGCGTGGGTCACGAGACCCCTCAAGGGTGGGTCACGTGACCCCTCAGGGGTGGGTCACGAGACCCCTCAGGGGTGGGTCACGTGACCCATCTGGGGTGGGTCACGAGACCCCTCAGGGGTGGGTCACGAGACCCCTCAGGGGTGGGTCACGTGACCCCTCTGGGGTGGGTCACGAGACCCCTCAGGGGTGGGTCACGTGACCCCTCTGGGGTGGGTCACGTGACCCCTCAGGGGTGGGTGACGTGACTCCTCAAGGGTGGGTCAGGAGACACCTCAAGGGTGAGTCCCGTGACCCGACTGAGGCTTGTGGTGGGGAGCCTGAGTGCGCACGCGCGGCCCAGGTATAGGCCCAAAACCTGCCAGCCGCGGCTCGGAGAAAAGCCATCTCCTGGGGGCCTCCCCATGTTCCTCCACTCCTCAAGGAGGACCCCTTTACAGATGGAAGAAAAGGGGGATCTTCGCAGTGGTGGGTTCGGGCCAGAGGGGTCTGTGGATTTGCCTGCACGTACGCCAGGTGCTCTCACAACGGGCCCAGGTGTTCGAGCCCCGTGGAGGCAGAGGGCTGCTTATTGCTGGATGATAGTGTCCTGCAGGGTTAAGGGATGGCGTGGGCACTCCCAGGGCGACAGAGGGCACCTGGCCTTTAGAGAGTTCCCTGGAAAATTCCCCGCCCAGGCCTCTCGTCCACAAGTCTATCCTGCGCACAGTGTCTGTGCGAGGCTAGGAGTGCTTCTGGGCAGTGTTCCCCAGCGGAAATCGCGTGGTCCTCTAGGTGGCAGGGAGGGCTCCTGTGTCCACAGACAGGTGCCCAGGGACCCTGTGGAACTGCTGTGACCTCTAAAGGGTGGGTCAGGTGAGCCGAGGGAGGTGTGTGCTTGGGAGCCTGAGTGCGCATGCGCGGCCCACGTATAGGCCCGAAATGAGCCAGCCGCGGCTCGGAGAAAAGCCATCTCCTGGGGGCCTCCCCATGTTCTTCCACTCCTCAAGCGTGACCCCTTTACGGATGGAAGAAAGGGTGATCTTCGCAGTGGTGGGTTCGGGCCAGAGGGGTCTGCGGGTTTGCCTCCACGTACGCCAGGTGCCCGCACACCGGGCGCTGGTGTTCGAGCCCCGTGGAGGCAGAGGGCTGCTTATTGCTGGATGCAAGTGTCCTGCGGGGTCAAGGAACGGCATGGGCACTCCCCGGGCCACACAGGGCACCGGGCCCTTAGAGAGTTCCATGGGAATTCCCCCGCCCATGTCCCCGGTACCCAAGTATGTCCTTAGCACACTGTCTGTGCTGGGCTGAAGGTGCTGATAGGCAGTGTGGCCTGTGGGAAATCGTGCGGTCCTCTGAGTGGCAGGGAGGGCTTCAGTTTCCCCGAACAGGTGCGCAGGGACCCTGTAAAACTGCTGTGACCTCTCAAGGTGGGTCATGTGACCCCTCAAGGGTGGGGCAGGTGACCTCCCAAGGGTGGGTCACGAGACCCCTCAAGGGTGGGTCACGGGACCCCTCAAGGGTGGGTCACGAGACCCCTAAAGGGCGGGTCACGTGACCCGAAAAGCGTGGGTCACGAGACCCCTCAAGGGTGGGTCACGTGACCCCTCAGGGGTGGGTCACGAGACCCCTCAGGGGTGGGTCACGAGACCCCTCAGGGGTGGGTCACGTGACCCCTCTGGGGTGGGTCACGTGACCCCTCAGGGGTGGGTCACGAGACCCCTCAGGGGTGGGTCACGTGACCCCTCTGGGGTGGGTCACGTGACCCCTCAGGGGTGGGTGACGTGACTCCTCAAGGGTGGGTCAGGAGACACCTCAAGGGTGAGTCCCGTGACCCGACTGAGGCTTGTGGTGGGGAGCCTGAGTGCGCACGCGCGGCCCACGTATAGGCCCAAAACCTGCCAGCCGCGGCTCGGAGAAAAGCCATCTCCTGGGGGCCTCCCCATGTTCCTCCACTCCTCAAGGAGGACCCCTTTACAGATGGAAGAAAAGGGGGATCTTCGCAGTGGTGGGTTCGGGCCAGAGGGGTCTGTGGGTTTGCCTGCACGTACGCCAGGTGCTCTCACAACGGGCCCAGGTGTTCGAGCCCCGTGGAGGCAGAGGGCTGCTTATTGCTGGATGATAGTGTCCTGCAGGGTTAAGGGATGGCGTGGGCACTCCCAGGGCGACAGAGGGCACCTGGCCTTTAGAGAGTTCCCTGGAAAATTCCCCGCCCAGGCCTCTCGTCCACAAGTCTATCCTGCGCACAGTGTCTGTGCGAGGCTAGGAGTGCTTCTGGGCAGTGTTCCCCAGCGGAAATCGCTTGGTCCTCTAGGTGGCAGGGAGGGCTCCTGTGTCCACAGACAGGTGCCCAGGGACCCTGTGGAACTGCTGTGACCTCTAAAGGATGGGTTAGGTGAGCCGAGGGAGGTGTGTGCTTGGGAGCCTGAGTGCGCATGCGCGGCCCACGTATAGGCCCGAAACGAGCCAGCCGCGGCTCGGAGAAAAGCCATCTCCTGGGGGCCTCCCCATGTTCTTCCACTCCTCAAGCGTGACCCCTTTACGGATGGAAGAAAGGGTGATCTTCGCAGTGGTGGGTTCGGGCCAGAGGGGTCTGCGGGTTTGCCTCCACGTAAGCCAGGTGCCCGCACACCGGGCGCAGGTGTTTGAGCCCCGTGGAGGCAGAGGGCTGCTTATTGCTGGATGCAAGTGTCCTGCGGGGTCAAGGAACGGCATGGGCACTCCCGGGGCCACACAGGGCACCGGGCCCTTAGAGAGTTCCATGGAAATTCCCCCGCCCATGTCCCCGGTACCCAAGTCTTTCCTTAGCACACTGTCTGTGCGGGGCTGAAGGTGCTGCTAGGCAGTGTGGCCTGTGGGAAATCGTGCGGTCCTCTGAGTGGCAGGGAGGGCTTCTGTTTCCCCGAACAGGTGCGCAGGGACCCTGTAAAACTGCTGTGACCTCTCAAGGTGGGTCATGTGACCCCTCAAGGGTGGGGCAGGTGACCTCCCAAGGGTGGGTCACGAGACCCCTCAAGGGTGGGTCACGGGACCCCTCAAGGGTGGGTCACGAGACCCCTAAAGGGCGGGTCACGTGACCCGAAAAGCGTGGGTCACGAGACCCCTCAAGGGTGGGTCACGTGACCCCTCAGGGGTGGGTCACGAGACCCCTCAGGGGTGGGTCACGAGACCCCTCAGGGGTGGGTCACGTGACCCCTCAGGGGTGGGTCACGAGACCCCTCAGGGGTGGGTCACGTGACCCCTCTGGGGTGGGTCACGTGACCCCTCAGGGGTGGGTGACGTGACTCCTCAAGGGTGGGTCAGGAGACACCTCAAGGGTGAGTCCCGTGACCCGAGTGAGGCTTGTGGTGGGGAGCCTGAGTGCGCACGCGCGGCCCACGTATAGGCCCAAAACCTGCCAGCCGCGGCTCGGAGAAAAGCCATCTCCTAGGGGCCTCCCCATGTTCCTCCACTCCTCAAGGAGGACCCCTTTACAGATGGAAGAAAAGGGGGATCTTCGCAGTGGTGGGTTCGGGCCAGAGGGGTCTGTGGGTTTGCCTGCACGTACGCCAGGTGCTCTCACAACGGGCCCAGGTGTTCGAGCCCCGTGGAGGCAGAGGGCTGCTTATTGCTGGATGATAGTGTCCTGCAGGGTTAAGGGACGGCGTGGGCACTCCCAGGGCGACAGAGGGCACCTGGCCTTTAGAGAGTTCCCTGGAAAATTCCCCGCCCAGGCCTCTCGTCCACAAGTCTATCCTGCGCACAGTGTCTGTGCGAGGCTAGGAGTGCTTCTGGGCAGTGTTCCCCAGCGGAAATCGCGTGGTCCTCTAGGTGGCAGGGAGGGCTCCTGTGTCCACAGACAGGTGCCCAGGGACCCTGTGGAACTGCTGTGACCTCTAAAGGGTGGGTTAGGTGAGCCGAGGGAGGTGTGTGCTTGGGAGCCTGAGTGCGCATGCGCGGCCCACGTATAGGCCCGAAACGAGCCAGCCGCAGCTCGGAGAAAAGCCATCTCCTGGGGGCCTCCCCATGTTCTTCCACTCCTCAAGCGTGACCCCTTTACGGATGGAAGAAAGGGTGATCTTCGCAGTGGTGGGTTCGGGCCAGAGGGGTCTGCGGGTTTGCCTCCACGTAAGCCAGGTGCCCGCACACCGGGCGCAGGTGTTTGAGCCCCGTGGAGGCAGAGGGCTGCTTATTGCTGGATGCAAGTGTCCTGCGGGGTGAAGGAACGGCATGGGCACTCCCCGGGCCACACAGGGCACCGGGCCCTTAGAGAGTTCCATGGGAATTCCCCCGCCCATGTCCCCGGTACCCAAGTCTGTCCTTAGCACACTGTCTGTGCGGGGCTGAAGGTGCTGCTAGGCAGTGTGGCCTGTGGGAAATCGTGCGGTCCTCTGAGTGGCAGGGAGGGCTTCTGTTTCCCCGAACAGGTGCGCAGGGACCCTGTAAAACTGCTGTGACCTCTCAAGGTGCGTCATGTGACCCCTCAAGGGTGGGGCAGGTGACCTCCCAAGGGTGGGTCACGAGACCCCTCAAGGGTGGGTCACGGGACCCCTCAAGGGTGGATCACGAGACCCCTAAAGGGCGGGTCACGTGACCCGAAAAGCGTGGGTCACGAGACCCCTCAAGGGTGGGTCACGTGACCCCTCAGGGGTGGGTCACGAGACCCCTCAGGGGTGGGTCACATGACCCCTCTGGGGTGGTCACGTGACCCCTCAGGGGTGGGTCACGAGACCCCTCAGGGGTGGGTCACGTGACCCCTCAGGGGTGGGTCACGTGACCCCTCAGGGGTGGGTGACGTGACTCCTCAAGGGTGGGTCAGGAGACACCTCAAGGGTGAGTCCCGTGACCCGAGTGAGGCTTGTGGTGGGGAGCCTGAGTGCGCACGCGCGGCCCAGGTATAGGCCCAAAACCTGCCAGCCGCGGCTCGGAGAAAAGCCATCTCCTAGGGGCCTCCCCATGTTCCTCCACTCCTCAAGGAGGACCCCTTTACAGATGGAAGAAAAGGGGGATCTTCGCAGTGGTGGGTTCGGGCCAGAGGGGTCTGTGGGTTTGCCTGCACGTACGCCAGGTGCTCTCACAACGGGCCCAGGTGTTCGAGCCCCGTGGAGGCAGAGGGCTGCTTATTGCTGGATGATAGTGTCCTGCAGGGTTAAGGGATGGCGTGGGCACTCCCAGGGCGACAGAGGGCACCTGGCCTTTAGAGAGTTCCCTGGAAAATTCCCCGCCCAGGCCTCTCGTCCACAAGTCTATCCTGCGCACAGTGTCTGTGCGAGGCTAGGAGTGCTTCTGGGCAGTGTTCCCCAGCGGAAATCGCGTGGTCCTCTAGGTGGCAGGGAGGGCTCCTGTGTCCACAGACAGGTGCCCAGGGACCCTGTGGAACTGCTGTGACCTCTAAAGGGTGGGTTAGGTGAGCCGAGGGAGGTGTGTGCTTGGGAGCCTGAGTGCGCATGCGCGGCCCACGTATAGGCCCGAAACGAGCCAGCCGCGGCTCGGAGAAAAGCCATCTCCTGGGGGCCTCCCCATGTTCTTCCACTCCTCAAGCGTGACCCCTTTACGGATGGAAGAAAGGGTGATCTTCGCAGTGGTGGGTTCGGGCCAGAGGGGTCTGCGGGTTTGCCTCCACGTACGCCAGGTGCCCGCACACCGGGCGCAGGTGTTTGAGCCCCGTGGAGGCAGAGGGCTGCTTATTGCTGGATGCAAGTGTCCTGCGGGGTCAAGGAACGGCATGGGCACTCCCCGGGCCACACAGGGCACCGGGCCCTTAGAGAGTTCCATGGGAATTCCCCCGCCCATGTCCCCGGTACCCAAGTATGTCCTTAGCACACTGTCTGTGCTGGGCTGAAGGTGCTGATAGGCAGTGTGGCCTGTGGGAAATCGTGCGGTCCTCTGAGTGGCAGGGAGGGCTTCTGTTTCCCCGAACAGGTGCGCAGGGACCCTGTAAAACTGCTGTGACCTCTCAAGGTGGGTCATGTGACCCCTCAAGTGTGGGGCAGGTGACCTCCCAAGGGTAGGTCACGAGACCCCTCAAGGGTGGGTCACAGGACCCCTCAAGGGTGGGTCACGAGACCCCTAAAGGGCGGGTCACGTGACCCGAAAAGCGTGGGTCACGAGACCCCTCAAGGGTGGGTCACGTGACCCCTCAGGGGTGGGTCACGAGACCCCTCAGGGGTGGGTCACGAGACCCCTCAGGGGTGGGTCACGAGACCCCTCAGGGGTGGGTCACGTGACCCCTCTGGGGTGGTCACGTGACCCCTCAGGGGTGGGTCACGAGACCCCTCAGGGGTGGGTCACGTGACCCCTCTGGGGTGGGTCACGTGACCCCTCAGGGGTGGGTGACGTGACTCCTCAAGGGTGGGTCAGGAGACACCTCAAGGGTGAGTCCCGTGACCCGAGTGAGGCTTGTGGTGGGGAGCCTGAGTGCGCACGCGCGGCCCACGTATAGGCCCAAAACCTGCCAGCCGCGGCTCGGAGAAAAGCCATCTCCTGGGGGCCTCCCCATGTTCCTCCACTCCTCAAGGAGGACCCCTTTACAGATGGAAGAAAAGGGGGATCTTCGCAGTGGTGGGTTCGGGCCAGAGGGGTCTGTGGGTTTGCCTGCACGTACGCCAGGTGCTCTCACAACGGGCCCAGGTGTTCGAGCCCCGTGGAGGCAGAGGGCTGCTTATTGCTGGATGATAGTGTCCTGCAGGGTTAAGGGACGGCGTGGGCACTCCCAGGGCGACAGAGGGCACCTGGCCTTTAGAGAGTTCCCTGGAAAATTCCCCGCCCAGGCCTCTCGTCCACAAGTCTATCCTGCGCACAGTGTCTGTGCGAGGCTAGGAGTGCTTCTGGGCAGTGTTCCCCAGCGGAAATCGCGTGGTCCTCTAGGTGGCAGGGAGGGCTCCTGTGTCCACAGACAGGTGCCCAGGGACCCTGTGGAACTGCTGTGACCTCTAAAGGGTGGGTTAGGTGAGCCGAGGGAGGTGTGTGCTTGGGAGCCTGAGTGCGCATGCGCGGCGCACGTATAGGCCCGAAACGAGCCAGCCGCGGCTCGGAGAAAAGCCATCTCCTGGGGGCCTCCCCATGTTCTTCCACTCCTCAAGCGTGACCCCTTTACGGATGGAAGAAAGGGTGATCTTCGCAGTGGTGGGTTCGGGCCAGAGGGGTCTGCGGGTTTGCCTCCACGTAAGCCAGGTGCCCGCACACCGGGCGCAGGTGTTTGAGCCCCGTGGAGGCAGAGGGCTGCTTATTGCTGGATGCAAGTGTCCTGCGGGGTCAAGGAACGGCATGGGCACTCCCGGGGCCACACAGGGCACCGGGCCCTTAGAGAGTTCCATGGGAATTCCCCCGCCCATGTCCCCGGTACCCAAGTCTGTCCTTAGCACACTGTCTGTGCGGGGCTGAAGGTGCTGCTAGGCAGTGTGGCCTGTGGGAAATCGTGCGGTCCTCTGAGTGGCAGGGAGGGCTTCTGTTTCCCCGAACAGGTGCGCAGGGACCCTGTAAAACTGCTGTGACCTCTCAAGGTGGGTCATGTGACCCCTCAAGGGTGGGTCACGGGACCCCTCAAGGGTGGATCACGAGACCCCTAAAGGGCGGGTCACGTGACCCGAAAAGCGTGGGTCACGAGACCCCTCAGGGGTGGGTCACGAGACCCCTCAGGGGTGGGTCACGTGACCCCTCTGGGGTGGGTCACGAGACCCCTCAGGGGTGGGTCACGTGACCCCTCTGGGGTGGTCACGTGACCCCTCAGGGGTGGGTCACGAGACCCCTCAGGGGTGGGTCACGTGACCCCTCTGGGGTGGGTCACGTGACCCCTCAGGGGTGGGTGACGTGACTCCTCAAGGGTGGGTCAGGAGACACCTCAAGGGTGAGTCCCGTGACCCGAGTGAGGCTTGTGGTGGGGAGCCTGAGTGCTCGGAGAAAAGCCATCTCCTGGGGGCCTCCCCATGTTCTTCCACTCCTCAAGCGTGACCCCTTTACGGATGGAAGAAAGGGTGATCTTCGCAGTGGTGGGTTCGGGCCAGAGGGGTCTGCGGGTTTGCCTCCACGTAAGCCAGGTGCCCGCACACCGGGCGCAGGTGTTTGAGCCCCGTGGAGGCAGAGGGCTGCTTATTGCTGGATGCAAGTGTCCTGCGGGGTCAAGGAACGGCATGGGCACTCCCGGGGCCACACAGGGCACCGGGCCCTTAGAGAGTTCCATGGGAATTCCCCCGCCCATGTCCCCGGTACCCAAGTATGTCCTTAGCACACTGTCTGTGCGGGGCTGAAGGTGCTGATAGGCAGTGTGGCCTGTGGGAAATCGTGCGGTCCTCTGAGTGGCAGGGAGGGCTTCTGTTTCCCCGAACAGGTGCGCAGGGACCCTGTAAAACTGCTGTGACCTCTCAAGGTGCGTCATGTGACCCCTCAAGGGTGGGGCAGGTGACCTCCCAAGGGTGGGTCACGAGACCCCTCAATGGTGGGTCACGGGACCCCTCAAGGGTGGATCACGAGACCCCTAAAGGGCGGGTCACGTGACCCGAAAAGCGTGGGTCACGAGACCCCTCAAGGGTGGGTCACGTGACCCCTCAGGGGTGGGTCACGAGACCCCTCAGGGGTGGGTCACGTGACCCCTCTGGGGTGGTCACGTGACCCCTCAGGGGTGGGTCACTAGACCCCTCAGGGGTGGGTCACGTGACCCCTCAGGGGTGGGTCACGTGACCCCTCAGGGGTGGGTGACGTGACTCCTCAAGGGTGGGTCAGGAGACACCTCAAGGGTGAGTCCCGTGACCCGAGTGAGGCTTGTGGTGGGGAGCCTGAGTGCGCACGCGCGGCCCAGGTATAGGCCCAAAACCTGCCAGCCGCGGCTCGGAGAAAAGCCATCTCCTGTGGGCCTCCCCATGTTCCTCCACTCCTCAAGGAGGACCCCTTTACAGATGGAAGAAAAGGGGGATCTTCGCAGTGGTGGGTTCGGGCCAGAGGGGTCTGTGGGTTTGCCTGCACGTACGCCAGGTGCTCTCACAACGGGCCCAGGTGTTCGAGCCCCGTGGAGGCAGAGGGCTGCTTATTGCTGGATGATAGTGTCCTGCAGGGTTAAGGGACGGCGTGGGCACTCCCAGGGCGACAGAGGGCACCTGGCCTTTAGAGAGTTCCCTGGAAAATTCCCCGCCCAGGCCTCTCGTCCACAAGTCTATCCTGCGCACAGTGTCTGTGCGAGGCTAGGAGTGCTTCTGGGCAGTGTTCCCCAGCGGAAATCGCGTGGTCCTCTAGGTGGCAGGGAGGGCTCCTGTGTCCACAGACAGGTGCCCAGGGACCCTGTGGAACTGCTGTGACCTCTAAAGGGTGGGTTAGGTGAGCCGAGGGAGGTGTGTGCTTGGGAGCCTGAGTGCGCATGCGCGGCCCACGTATAGGCCCGAAACGAGCCAGCCGCGGCTCGGAGAAAAGCCATCTCCTGGGGGCCTCCCCATGTTCTTCCACTCCTCAAGCGTGACCCCTTTACGGATGGAAGAAAGGGTGATCTTCGCAGTGGTGGGTTCGGGCCAGAGGGGTCTGCGGGTTTGCCTCCACGTACGCCAGGTGCCCGCACACCGGGCGCAGGTGTTTGAGCCCCGTGGAGGCAGAGGGCTGCTTATTGCTGGATGCAAGTGTCCTGCGGGGTCAAGGAACGGCATGGGCACTCCCCGGGCCACACAGGGCACCGGGCCCTTAGAGAGTTCCATGGGAATTCCCCCGCCCATGTCCCCGGTACCCAAGTATGTCCTTAGCACACTGTCTGTGCGGGGCTGAAGGTGCTGATAGGCAGTGTGGCCTGTGGGAAATCGTGCGGTCCTCTGAGTGGCAGGGAGGGCTTCTGTTTCCCCGAACAGGTGCGCAGGGACCCTGTAAAACTGCTGTGACCTCTCAAGGTGGGTCATGTGACCCCTCAAGGGTGGGGCAGGTGACCGCCCAAGGGTAGGTCACGAGACCCCTCAAGGGTGGGTCACGGGACCCCTCAAGGGTGGGTCACGAGACCCCTAAAGGGCGGGTCACGTGACCCGAAAAGCGTGGGTCACGAGACCCCTCAAGGGTGGGTCACGTGACCCCTCAGGGGTGGGTCACGAGACCCCTCAGGGGTGGGTCACGTGACCCATCTGGGGTGGGTCACGAGACCCCTCAGGGGTGGGTCACGTGACCCCTCTGGGGTGGGTCACGAGACCCCTCAGGGGTGGGTCACGTGACCCCTCTGGGGTGGGTCACGTGACCCCTCAGGGGTGGGTGACGTGACTCCTCAAGGGTGGGTCAGGAGACACCTCAAGGGTGAGTCCCGTGACCCGACTGAGGCTTGTGGTGGGGAGCCTGAGTGCGCACGCGCGGCCCAGGTATAGGCCCAAAACCTGCCAGCCGCAGCTCGGAGAAAAGCCATCTCCTGGGGGCCTCCCCATGTTCCTCCACTCCTCAAGGAGGACCCCTTTACAGATGGAAGAAAAGGGGGATCTTCGCAGTGGTGGGTTCGGGCCAGAGGGGTCTGTGGGTTTGCCTGCACGTACGCCAGGTGCTCTCACAACGGGCCCAGGTGTTCGAGCCCCGTGGAGGCAGAGGGCTGCTTATTGCTGGATGATAGTGTCCTGCAGGGTTAAGGGATGGCGTGGGCACTCCCAGGGCGACAGAGGGCACCTGGCCTTTAGAGAGTTCCCTGGAAAATTCCCCGCCCAGGCCTCTCGTCCACAAGTCTATCCTGCGCACAGTGTCTGTGCGAGGCTAGGAGTGCTTCTGGGCAGTGTTCCCCAGCGGAAATCGCGTGGTCCTCTAGGTGGCAGGGAGGGCTCCTGTGTCCACAGACAGGTGCCCAGGGACCCTGTGGAACTGCTGTGACCTCTAAAGGGTGGGTTAGGTGAGCCGAGGGAGGTGTGTGCTTGGGAGCCTGAGTGCGCATGCGCGGCCCACGTATAGGCCCGAAATGAGCCAGCCGCGGCTCGGAGAAAAGCCATCTCCTGGGGGCCTCCCCATGTTCTTCCACTCCTCAAGCGTGACCCCTTTACGGATGGAAGAAAGGGTGATCTTCGCAGTGGTGGGTTCGGGCCAGAGGGGTCTGCGGGTTTGCCTCCACGTACGCCAGGTGCCCGCACACCGGGCGCTGGTGTTCGAGCCCCGTGGAGGCAGAGGGCTGCTTATTGCTGGATGCAAGTGTCCTGCGGGGTCAAGGAACGGCATGGGCACTCCCCGGGCCACACAGGGCACCGGGCCCTTAGAGAGTTCCATGGGAATTCCCCCGCCCATGTCCCCGGTACCCAAGTATGTCCTTAGCACACTGTCTGTGCTGGGCTGAAGGTGCTGATAGGCAGTGTGGCCTGTGGGAAATCGTGCGGTCCTCTGAGTGGCAGGGAGGGCTTCAGTTTCCCCGAACAGGTGCGCAGGGACCCTGTAAAACTGCTGTGACCTCTCAAGGTGGGTCATGTGACCCCTCAAGGGTGGGGCAGGTGACCTCCCAAGGGTGGGTCACGAGACCCCTCAAGGGTGGGTCACGGGACCCCTCAAGGGTGGGTCACGAGACCCCTAAAGGGCGGGTCACGTGACCCGAAAAGCGTGGGTCACGAGACCCCTCAAGGGTGGGTCACGTGACCCCTCAGGGGTGGGTCACGAGACCCCTCAGGGGTGGGTCACGTGACCCCTCTGGGGTGGGTCACGTGACCCCTCAGGGGTGGGTGACGTGACTCCTCAAGGGTGGGTCAGGAGACACCTCAAGGGTGAGTCCCGTGACCCGACTGAGGCTTGTGGTGGGGAGCCTGAGTGCGCACGCGCGGCCCACGTATAGGCCCAAAACCTGCCAGCCGCGGCTCGGAGAAAAGCCATCTCCTGGGGGCCTCCCCATGTTCCTCCACTCCTCAAGGAGGACCCCTTTACAGATGGAAGAAAAGGGGGATCTTCGCAGTGGTGGGTTCGGGCCAGAGGGGTCTGTGGGTTTGCCTGCACGTACGCCAGGTGCTCTCACAACGGGCCCAGGTGTTCGAGCCCCGTGGAGGCAGAGGGCTGCTTATTGCTGGATGATAGTGTCCTGCAGGGTTAAGGGATGGCGTGGGCACTCCCAGGGCGACAGAGGGCACCTGGCCTTTAGAGAGTTCCCTGGAAAATTCCCCGCCCAGGCCTCTCGTCCACAAGTCTATCCTGCGCACAGTGTCTGTGCGAGGCTAGGAGTGCTTCTGGGCAGTGTTCCCCAGCGGAAATCGCTTGGTCCTCTAGGTGGCAGGGAGGGCTCCTGTGTCCACAGACAGGTGCCCAGGGACCCTGTGGAACTGCTGTGACCTCTAAAGGATGGGTTAGGTGAGCCGAGGGAGGTGTGTGCTTGGGAGCCTGAGTGCGCATGCGCGGCCCACGTATAGGCCCGAAACGAGCCAGCCGCGGCTCGGAGAAAAGCCATCTCCTGGGGGCCTCCCCATGTTCTTCCACTCCTCAAGCGTGACCCCTTTACGGATGGAAGAAAGGGTGATCTTCGCAGTGGTGGGTTCGGGCCAGAGGGGTCTGCGGGTTTGCCTCCACGTAAGCCAGGTGCCCGCACACCGGGCGCAGGTGTTTGAGCCCCGTGGAGGCAGAGGGCTGCTTATTGCTGGATGCAAGTGTCCTGCGGGGTCAAGGAACGGCATGGGCACTCCCGGGGCCACACAGGGCACCGGGCCCTTAGAGAGTTCCATGGAAATTCCCCCGCCCATGTCCCCGGTACCCAAGTATGTCCTTAGCACACTGTCTGTGCTGGGCTGAAGGTGCTGCTAGGCAGTGTGGCCTGTGGGAAATCGTGCGGTCCTCTGAGTGGCAGGGAGGGCTTCTGTTTCCCCGAACAGGTGCGCAGGGACCCTGTAAAACTGCTGTGACCTCTCAAGGTGGGTCATGTGACCCCTCAAGGGTGGGGCAGGTGACCGCCCAAGGGTAGGTCACGAGACCCCTCAAGGGTGGGTCACGGGACCCCTCAAGGGTGGGTCACGAGACCCCTAAAGGGCGGGTCACGTGACCCGAAAAGCGTGGGTCACGAGACCCCTCAAGGGTGGGTCACGTGACCCCTCAGGGGTGGGTCACGAGACCCCTCAGGGGTGGGTCACGTGACCCATCTGGGGTGGGTCACGAGACCCCTCAGGGGTGGGTCACGTGACCCCTCTGGGGTGGGTCACGAGACCCCTCAGGGGTGGGTCACGTGACCCCTCTGGGGTGGGTCACGTGACCCCTCAGGGGTGGGTGACGTGACTCCTCAAGGGTGGGTCAGGAGACACCTCAAGGGTGAGTCCCGTGACCCGACTGAGGCTTGTGGTGGGGAGCCTGAGTGCGCACGCGCGGCCCAGGTATAGGCCCAAAACCTGCCAGCCGCAGCTCGGAGAAAAGCCATCTCCTGGGGGCCTCCCCATGTTCCTCCACTCCTCAAGGAGGACCCCTTTACAGATGGAAGAAAAGGGGGATCTTCGCAGTGGTGGGTTCGGGCCAGAGGGGTCTGTGGGTTTGCCTGCACGTACGCCAGGTGCTCTCACAACGGGCCCAGGTGTTCGAGCCCCGTGGAGGCAGAGGGCTGCTTATTGCTGGATGATAGTGTCCTGCAGGGTTAAGGGATGGCGTGGGCACTCCCAGGGCGACAGAGGGCACCTGGCCTTTAGAGAGTTCCCTGGAAAATTCCCCGCCCAGGCCTCTCGTCCACAAGTCTATCCTGCGCACAGTGTCTGTGCGAGGCTAGGAGTGCTTCTGGGCAGTGTTCCCCAGCGGAAATCGCGTGGTCCTCTAGGTGGCAGGGAGGGCTCCTGTGTCCACAGACAGGTGCCCAGGGACCCTGTGGAACTGCTGTGACCTCTAAAGGGTGGGTTAGGTGAGCCGAGGGAGGTGTGTGCTTGGGAGCCTGAGTGCGCATGCGCGGCCCACGTATAGGCCCGAAATGAGCCAGCCGCGGCTCGGAGAAAAGCCATCTCCTGGGGGCCTCCCCATGTTCTTCCACTCCTCAAGCGTGACCCCTTTACGGATGGAAGAAAGGGTGATCTTCGCAGTGGTGGGTTCGGGCCAGAGGGGTCTGCGGGTTTGCCTCCACGTACGCCAGGTGCCCGCACACCGGGCGCTGGTGTTCGAGCCCCGTGGAGGCAGAGGGCTGCTTATTGCTGGATGCAAGTGTCCTGCGGGGTCAAGGAACGGCATGGGCACTCCCCGGGCCACACAGGGCACCGGGCCCTTAGAGAGTTCCATGGGAATTCCCCCGCCCATGTCCCCGGTACCCAAGTATGTCCTTAGCACACTGTCTGTGCTGGGCTGAAGGTGCTGATAGGCAGTGTGGCCTGTGGGAAATCGTGCGGTCCTCTGAGTGGCAGGGAGGGCTTCAGTTTCCCCGAACAGGTGCGCAGGGACCCTGTAAAACTGCTGTGACCTCTCAAGGTGGGTCATGTGACCCCTCAAGGGTGGGGCAGGTGACCTCCCAAGGGTGGGTCACGAGACCCCTCAAGGGTGGGTCACGGGACCCCTCAAGGGTGGGTCACGAGACCCCTAAAGGGCGGGTCACGTGACCCGAAAAGCGTGGGTCACGAGACCCCTCAAGGGTGGGTCACGTGACCCCTCAGGGGTGGGTCACGAGACCCCTCAGGGGTGGGTCACGTGACCCCTCTGGGGTGGGTCACGTGACCCCTCAGGGGTGGGTGACGTGACTCCTCAAGGGTGGGTCAGGAGACACCTCAAGGGTGAGTCCCGTGACCCGACTGAGGCTTGTGGTGGGGAGCCTGAGTGCGCACGCGCGGCCCACGTATAGGCCCAAAACCTGCCAGCCGCGGCTCGGAGAAAAGCCATCTCCTGGGGGCCTCCCCATGTTCCTCCACTCCTCAAGGAGGACCCCTTTACAGATGGAAGAAAAGGGGGATCTTCGCAGTGGTGGGTTCGGGCCAGAGGGGTCTGTGGGTTTGCCTGCACGTACGCCAGGTGCTCTCACAACGGGCCCAGGTGTTCGAGCCCCGTGGAGGCAGAGGGCTGCTTATTGCTGGATGATAGTGTCCTGCAGGGTTAAGGGATGGCGTGGGCACTCCCAGGGCGACAGAGGGCACCTGGCCTTTAGAGAGTTCCCTGGAAAATTCCCCGCCCAGGCCTCTCGTCCACAAGTCTATCCTGCGCACAGTGTCTGTGCGAGGCTAGGAGTGCTTCTGGGCAGTGTTCCCCAGCGGAAATCGCTTGGTCCTCTAGGTGGCAGGGAGGGCTCCTGTGTCCACAGACAGGTGCCCAGGGACCCTGTGGAACTGCTGTGACCTCTAAAGGATGGGTTAGGTGAGCCGAGGGAGGTGTGTGCTTGGGAGCCTGAGTGCGCATGCGCGGCCCACGTATAGGCCCGAAACGAGCCAGCCGCGGCTCGGAGAAAAGCCATCTCCTGGGGGCCTCCCCATGTTCTTCCACTCCTCAAGCGTGACCCCTTTACGGATGGAAGAAAGGGTGATCTTCGCAGTGGTGGGTTCGGGCCAGAGGGGTCTGCGGGTTTGCCTCCACGTAAGCCAGGTGCCCGCACACCGGGCGCAGGTGTTTGAGCCCCGTGGAGGCAGAGGGCTGCTTATTGCTGGATGCAAGTGTCCTGCGGGGTCAAGGAACGGCATGGGCACTCCCGGGGCCACACAGGGCACCGGGCCCTTAGAGAGTTCCATGGAAATTCCCCCGCCCATGTCCCCGGTACCCAAGTATGTCCTTAGCACACTGTCTGTGCTGGGCTGAAGGTGCTGCTAGGCAGTGTGGCCTGTGGGAAATCGTGCGGTCCTCTGAGTGGCAGGGAGGGCTTCTGTTTCCCCGAACAGGTGCGCAGGGACCCTGTAAAACTGCTGTGACCTCTCAAGGTGGGTCATGTGACCCCTCAAGGGTGGGGCAGGTGACCTCCCAAGGGTGGGTCACGAGACCCCTCAAGGGTGGGTCACGGGACCCCTCAAGGGTGGGTCACGAGACCCCTAAAGGGCGGGTCACGTGACCCGAAAAGCGTGGGTCACGAGACCCCTCAAGGGTGGGTCACGTGACCCCTCAGGGGTGGGTCACGAGACCCCTCAGGGGTGGGTCACGAGACCCCTCAGGGGTGGGTCACGTGACCCCTCAGGGGTGGGTCACGAGACCCCTCAGGGGTGGGTCACGTGACCCCTCTGGGGTGGGTCACGTGACCCCTCAGGGGTGGGTGACGTGACTCCTCAAGGGTGGGTCAGGAGACACCTCAAGGGTGAGTCCCGTGACCCGAGTGAGGCTTGTGGTGGGGAGCCTGAGTGCGCACGCGCGGCCCAGGTATAGGCCCAAAACCTGCCAGCCGCGGCTCGGAGAAAAGCCATCTCCTAGGGGCCTCCCCATGTTCCTCCACTCCTCAAGGAGGACCCCTTTACAGATGGAAGAAAAGGGGGATCTTCGCAGTGGTGGGTTCGGGCCAGAGGGGTCTGTGGGTTTGCCTGCACGTACGCCAGGTGCTCTCACAACGGGCCCAGGTGTTCGAGCCCCGTGGAGGCAGAGGGCTGCTTATTGCTGGATGATAGTGTCCTGCAGGGTTAAGGGACGGCGTGGGCACTCCCAGGGCGACAGAGGGCACCTGGCCTTTAGAGAGTTCCCTGGAAAATTCCCCGCCCAGGCCTCTCGTCCACAAGTCTATCCTGCGCACAGTGTCTGTGCGAGGCTAGGAGTGCTTCTGGGCAGTGATCCCCAGCGGAAATCGCGTGGTCCTCTAGGTGGCAGGGAGGGCTCCTGTGTCCACAGACAGGTGCCCAGGGACCCTGTGGAACTGCTGTGACCTCTAAAGGGTGGGTTAGGTGAGCCGAGGGAGGTGTGTGCTTGGGAGCCTGAGTGCGCATGCGGGGCCCACGTATACGCCCGAAACGAGCCAGCCGCGGCTCGGAGAAAAGCCATCTCCCGGGTGCCTCCCCATGTTCTTCCACTCCTCAAGCGTGACCCCTTTACGGATGGAAGAAAGGGTGATCTTCGCAGTGGTGGGTTCGGGCCAGAGGGGTCTGCGGGTTTGCCTCCACGTAAGCCAGGTGCCCGCACACCGGGCGCAGGTGTTTGAGCCCCGTGGAGGCAGAGGGCTGCTTATTGCTGGATGCAAGTGTCCTGCGGGGTCAAGGAACGGCATGGGCACTCCCGGGGCCACACAGGGCACCGGGCCCTTAGAGAGTTCCATGGGAATTCCCCCGCCCATGTCCCCGGTACCCAAGTATGTCCTTAGCACACTGTCTGTGCGGGGCTGAAGGTGCTGCTAGGCAGTGTGGCCTGTGGGAAATCGTGCGGTCCTCTGAGTGGCAGGGAGGGCTTCTGTTTCCCTGAACAGGTGCGCAGGGACCCTGTAAAACTGCTGTGACCTCTCAAGGTGCGTCATGTGACCCCTCAAGGGTGGGGCAGGTGACCTCCCAAGGGTGGGTCACGAGACCCCTCAAGGGTGGGTCACGGGACCCCTCAAGGGTGGATCACGAGACCCCTAAAGGGCGGGTCACGTGACCCGAAAAGCGTGGGTCACGAGACCCCTCAAGGGTGGGTCACGAGACCCCTCAGGGGTGGGTCACGAGACCCGTCAGGGGTGGGTCACGTGACCCCTCTGGGGTGGTCACGTGACCCCTCAGGGGTGGGTCACGAGACCCCTCAGGGGTGGGTCACGTGACCCCTCTGGGGTGGGTCACGTGACCCCTCAGGGGTGGGTGACGTGACTCCTCAAGGGTGGGTCAGGAGACACCTCAAGGGTGAGTCCCGTGACCCGAGTGAGGCTTGTGGTGGGGAGCCTGAGTGCGCACGCGCGGCCCAGGTATAGGCCCAAAACCTGCCAGCCGCGGCTCGGAGAAAAGCCATCTCCTAGGGGCCTCCCCATGTTCCTCCACTCCTCAAGGAGGACCCCTTTACAGATGGAAGAAAAGGGGGATCTTCGCAGTGGTGGGTTCGGGCCAGAGGGGTCTGTGGGTTTGCCTGCACGTACGCCAGGTGCTCTCACAACGGGCCCAGGTGTTCGAGCCCCGTGGAGGCAGAGGGCTGCTTATTGCTGGATGATAGTGTCCTGCAGGGTTAAGGGACGGCGTGGGCACTCCCAGGGCGACAGAGGGCACCTGGCCTTTAGAGAGTTCCCTGGAAAATTCCCCGCCCAGGCCTCTCGTCCACAAGTCTATCCTGCGCACAGTGTCTGTGCGAGGCTAGGAGTGCTTCTGGGCAGTGATCCCCAGCGGAAATCGCGTGGTCCTCTAGGTGGCAGGGAGGGCTCCTGTGTCCACAGACAGGTGCCCAGGGACCCTGTGGAACTGCTGTGACCTCTAAAGGGTGGGTTAGGTGAGCCGAGGGAGGTGTGTGCTTGGGAGCCTGAGTGCGCATGCGGGGCCCACGTATACGCCCGAAACGAGCCAGCCGCGGCTCGGAGAAAAGCCATCTCCCGGGTGCCTCCCCATGTTCTTCCACTCCTCAAGCGTGACCCCTTTACGGATGGAAGAAAGGGTGATCTTCGCAGTGGTGGGTTCGGGCCAGAGGGGTCTGCGGGTTTGCCTCCACGTAAGCCAGGTGCCCGCACACCGGGCGCAGGTGTTTGAGCCCCGTGGAGGCAGAGGGCTGCTTATTGCTGGATGCAAGTGTCCTGCGGGGTCAAGGAACGGCATGGGCACTCCCGGGGCCACACAGGGCACCGGGCCCTTAGAGAGTTCCATGGGAATTCCCCCGCCCATGTCCCCGGTACCCAAGTCTGTCCTTAGCACACTGTCTGTGCGGGGCTGAAGGTGCTGCTAGGCAGTGTGGCCTGTGGGAAATCGTGCGGTCCTCTGAGTGGCAGGGAGGGCTTCTGTTTCCCTGAACAGGTGCGCAGGGACCCTGTAAAACTGCTGTGACCTCTCAAGGTGCGTCATGTGACCCCTCAAGGGTGGGGCAGGTGACCTCCCAAGGGTGGGTCACGAGACCCCTCAAGGGTGGGTCACGGGACCCCTCAAGGGTGGATCACGAGACCCCTAAAGGGCGGGTCACGTGACCCGAAAAGCGTGGGTCACGAGACCCCTCAAGGGTGGGTCACGAGACCCCTCAGGGGTGGGTCACGAGACCCGTCAGGGGTGGGTCACGTGACCCCTCTGGGGTGGTCACGTGACCCCTCAGGGGTGGGTCACGAGACCCCTCAGGGGTGGGTCACGTGACCCCTCTGGGGTGGGTCACGTGACCCCTCAGGGGTGGGTGACGTGACTCCTCAAGGGTGGGTCAGGAGACACCTCAAGGGTGAGTCCCGTGACCCGACTGAGGCTTGTGGTGGGGAGCCTGAGTGCGCACGCGCGGCCCAGGTATAGGCCCAAAACCTGCCAGCCGCGGCTCGGAGAAAAGCCATCTCCTGGGGGCCTCCCCATGTTCCTCCACTCCTCAAGGAGGACCCCTTTACAGATGGAAGAAAAGGGGGATCTTCGCAGTGGTGGGTTCGGGCCAGAGGGGTCTGTGGGTTTGCCTGCACGTACGCCAGGTGCTCTCACAACGGGCCCAGGTGTTCGAGCCCCGTGGAGGCAGAGGGCTGCTTATTGCTGGATGATAGTGTCCTGCAGGGTTAAGGGACGGCGTGGGCACTCCCAGGGCGACAGAGGGCACCTGGCCTTTAGAGAGTTCCCTGGAAAATTCCCCGCCCAGGCCTCTCGTCCACAAGTCTATCCTGCGCACAGTGTCTGTGCGAGGCTAGGAGTGCTTCTGGGCAGTGTTCCCCAGCGGAAATCGCGTGGTCCTCTAGGTGCCAGGGAGGGCTCCTGTGTCCACAGACAGGTGCCCAGGGACCCTGTGGAACTGCTGTGACCTCTAAAGGGTGGGTTAGGTGAGCCGAGGGAGGTGTGTGCTTGGGAGCCTGAGTGCGCATGCGCGGCCCACGTATAGGCCCGAAATGAGCCAGCCGCGGCTCGGAGAAAAGCCATCTCCTGGGGGCCTCCCCATGTTCTTCCACTCCTCAAGCGTGACCCCTTTACGGATGGAAGAAAGGGTGATCTTCGCAGTGGTGGGTTCGGGCCAGAGGGGTCTGCGGGTTTGCCTCCACGTACGCCAGGTGCCCGCACACCGGGCGCTGGTGTTCGAGCCCCGTGGAGGCAGAGGGCTGCTTATTGCTGGATGCAAGTGTCCTGCGGGGTCAAGGAACGGCATGGGCACTCCCCGGGCCACACAGGGCACCGGGCCCTTAGAGAGTTCCATGGGAATTCCCCCGCCCATGTCCCCGGTACCCAAGTATGTCCTTAGCACACTGTCTGTGCTGGGCTGAAGGTGCTGATAGGCAGTGTGGCCTGTGGGAAATCGTGCGGTCCTCTGAGTGGCAGGGAGGGCTTCAGTTTCCCCGAACAGGTGCGCAGGGACCCTGTAAAACTGCTGTGACCTCTCAAGGTGGGTCATGTGACCCCTCAAGGGTGGGGCAGGTGACCTCCCAAGGGTGGGTCACGAGACCCCTCAAGGGTGGGTCACGGGACCCCTCAAGGGTGGGTCACGAGACCCCTAAAGGGCGGGTCACGTGACCCGAAAAGCGTGGGTCACGAGACCCCTCAAGGGTGGGTCACGTGACCCCTCAGGGGTGGGTCACGAGACCCCTCAGGGGTGGGTCACGTGACCCCTCTGGGGTGGGTCACGTGACCCCTCAGGGGTGGGTGACGTGACTCCTCAAGGGTGGGTCAGGAGACACCTCAAGGGTGAGTCCCGTGACCCGACTGAGGCTTGTGGTGGGGAGCCTGAGTGCGCACGCGCGGCCCACGTATAGGCCCAAAACCTGCCAGCCGCGGCTCGGAGAAAAGCCATCTCCTGGGGGCCTCCCCATGTTCCTCCACTCCTCAAGGAGGACCCCTTTACAGATGGAAGAAAAGGGGGATCTTCGCAGTGGTGGGTTCGGGCCAGAGGGGTCTGTGGGTTTGCCTGCACGTACGCCAGGTGCTCTCACAACGGGCCCAGGTGTTCGAGCCCCGTGGAGGCAGAGGGCTGCTTATTGCTGGATGATAGTGTCCTGCAGGGTTAAGGGATGGCGTGGGCACTCCCAGGGCGACAGAGGGCACCTGGCCTTTAGAGAGTTCCCTGGAAAATTCCCCGCCCAGGCCTCTCGTCCACAAGTCTATCCTGCGCACAGTGTCTGTGCGAGGCTAGGAGTGCTTCTGGGCAGTGTTCCCCAGCGGAAATCGCTTGGTCCTCTAGGTGGCAGGGAGGGCTCCTGTGTCCACAGACAGGTGCCCAGGGACCCTGTGGAACTGCTGTGACCTCTAAAGGATGGGTTAGGTGAGCCGAGGGAGGTGTGTGCTTGGGAGCCTGAGTGCGCATGCGCGGCCCACGTATAGGCCCGAAACGAGCCAGCCGCGGCTCGGAGAAAAGCCATCTCCTGGGGGCCTCCCCATGTTCTTCCACTCCTCAAGCGTGACCCCTTTACGGATGGAAGAAAGGGTGATCTTCGCAGTGGTGGGTTCGGGCCAGAGGGGTCTGCGGGTTTGCCTCCACGTAAGCCAGGTGCCCGCACACCGGGCGCAGGTGTTTGAGCCCCGTGGAGGCAGAGGGCTGCTTATTGCTGGATGCAAGTGTCCTGCGGGGTCAAGGAACGGCATGGGCACTCCCGGGGCCACACAGGGCACCGGGCCCTTAGAGAGTTCCATGGAAATTCCCCCGCCCATGTCCCCGGTACCCAAGTCTTTCCTTAGCACACTGTCTGTGCGGGGCTGAAGGTGCTGCTAGGCAGTGTGGCCTGTGGGAAATCGTGCGGTCCTCTGAGTGGCAGGGAGGGCTTCTGTTTCCCCGAACAGGTGCGCAGGGACCCTGTAAAACTGCTGTGACCTCTCAAGGTGGGTCATGTGACCCCTCAAGGGTGGGGCAGGTGACCTCCCAAGGGTGGGTCACGAGACCCCTCAAGGGTGGGTCACGGGACCCCTCAAGGGTGGGTCACGAGACCCCTAAAGGGCGGGTCACGTGACCCGAAAAGCGTGGGTCACGAGACCCCTCAAGGGTGGGTCACGTGACCCCTCAGGGGTGGGTCACGAGACCCCTCAGGGGTGGGTCACGAGACCCCTCAGGGGTGGGTCACGTGACCCCTCAGGGGTGGGTCACGAGACCCCTCAGGGGTGGGTCACGTGACCCCTCTGGGGTGGGTCACGTGACCCCTCAGGGGTGGGTGACGTGACTCCTCAAGGGTGGGTCAGGAGACACCTCAAGGGTGAGTCCCGTGACCCGAGTTAGGCTTGTGGTGGGGAGCCTGAGTGCGCACGCGCGGCCCAGGTATAGGCCCAAAACCTGCCAGCCGCGGCTCGGAGAAAAGCCATCTCCTAGGGGCCTCCCCATGTTCCTCCACTCCTCAAGGAGGACCCCTTTACAGATGGAAGAAAAGGGGGATCTTCGCAGTGGTGGGTTCGGGCCAGAGGGGTCTGTGGGTTTGCCTGCACGTACGCCAGGTGCTCTCACAACGGGCCCAGGTGTTCGAGCCCCGTGGAGGCAGAGGGCTGCTTATTGCTGGATGATAGTGTCCTGCAGGGTTAAGGGACGGCGTGGGCACTCCCAGGGCGACAGAGGGCACCTGGCCTTTAGAGAGTTCCCTGGAAAATTCCCCGCCCAGGCCTCTCGTCCACAAGTCTATCCTGCGCACAGTGTCTGTGCGAGGCTAGGAGTGCTTCTGGGCAGTGATCCCCAGCGGAAATCGCGTGGTCCTCTAGGTGGCAGGGAGGGCTCCTGTGTCCACAGACAGGTGCCCAGGGACCCTGTGGAACTGCTGTGACCTCTAAAGGGTGGGTTAGGTGAGCCGAGGGAGGTGTGTGCTTGGGAGCCTGAGTGCGCATGCGGGGCCCACGTATACGCCCGAAACGAGCCAGCCGCGGCTCGGAGAAAAGCCATCTCCCGGGTGCCTCCCCATGTTCTTCCACTCCTCAAGCGTGACCCCTTTACGGATGGAAGAAAGGGTGATCTTCGCAGTGGTGGGTTCGGGCCAGAGGGGTCTGCGGGTTTGCCTCCACGTAAGCCAGGTGCCCGCACACCGGGCGCAGGTGTTTGAGCCCCGTGGAGGCAGAGGGCTGCTTATTGCTGGATGCAAGTGTCCTGCGGGGTCAAGGAACGGCATGGGCACTCCCGGGGCCACACAGGGCACCGGGCCCTTAGAGAGTTCCATGGGAATTCCCCCGCCCATGTCCCCGGTACCCAAGTCTGTCCTTAGCACACTGTCTGTGCGGGGCTGAAGGTGCTGCTAGGCAGTGTGGCCTGTGGGAAATCGTGCGGTCCTCTGAGTGGCAGGGAGGGCTTCTGTTTCCCTGAACAGGTGCGCAGGGACCCTGTAAAACTGCTGTGACCTCTCAAGGTGCGTCATGTGACCCCTCAAGGGTGGGGCAGGTGACCTCCCAAGGGTGGGTCACGAGACCCCTCAAGGGTGGGTCACGGGACCCCTCAAGGGTGGATCACGAGACCCCTAAAGGGCGGGTCACGTGACCCGAAAAGCGTGGGTCACGAGACCCCTCAAGGGTGGGTCACGAGACCCCTCAGGGGTGGGTCACGAGACCCGTCAGGGGTGGGTCACGTGACCCCTCTGGGGTGGTCACGTGACCCCTCAGGGGTGGGTCACGAGACCCCTCAGGGGTGGGTCACGTGACCCCTCTGGGGTGGGTCACGTGACCCCTCAGGGGTGGGTGACGTGACTCCTCAAGGGTGGGTCAGGAGACACCTCAAGGGTGAGTCCCGTGACCCGAGTGAGGCTTGTGGTGGGGAGCCTGAGTGCGCACGCGCGGCCCAGGTATAGGCCCAAAACCTGCCAGCCGCGGCTCGGAGAAAAGCCATCTCCTGGGGGCCTCCCCATGTTCCTCCACTCCTCAAGGAGGACCCCTTTACAGATGGAAGAAAAGGGGGATCTTCGCAGTGGTGGGTTCGGGCCAGAGGGGTCTGTGGGTTTGCCTGCACGTACGCCAGGTGCTCTCACAACGGGCCCAGGTGTTCGAGCCCCGTGGAGGCAGAGGGCTGCTTATTGCTGGATGATAGTGTCCTGCAGGGTTAAGGGACGGCGTGGGCACTCCCAGGGCGACAGAGGGCACCTGGCCTTTAGAGAGTTCCCTGGAAAATTCCCCGCCCAGGCCTCTCGTCCACAAGTCTATCCTGCGCACAGTGTCTGTGCGAGGCTAGGAGTGCTTCTGGGCAGTGTTCCCCAGCGGAAATCGCGTGGTCCTCTAGGTGCCAGGGAGGGCTCCTGTGTCCACAGACAGGTGCCCAGGGACCCTGTGGAACTGCTGTGACCTCTAAAGGGTGGGTTAGGTGAGCCGAGGGAGGTGTGTGCTTGGGAGCCTGAGTGCGCATGCGCGGCCCAGGTATAGGCCCGAAACGAGCCAGCCGCGGCTCGGAGAAAAGCCATCTCCTGGGGGCCTCCCCATGTTCTTCCACTCCTCAAGCGTGACCCCTTTACGGATGGAAGAAAGGGTGATCTTCGCAGTGGTGGGTTCGGGCCAGAGGGGTCTGCGGGTTTGCCTCCACGTACGCCAGGTGCCCGCACACCGGGCGCAGGTGTTTGAGCCCCGTGGAGGCAGAGGGCTGCTTATTGCTGGATGCAAGTGTCCTGCGGGGTCAAGGAACGGCATGGGCACTCCCCGGGCCACACAGGGCACCGGGCCCTTAGAGAGTTCCATGGGAATTCCCCCGCCCATGTCCCCGGTACCCAAGTATGTCCTTAGCACACTGTCTGTGCTGGGCTGAAGGTGCTGATAGGCAGTGTGGCCTGTGGGAAATCGTGCGGTCCTCTGAGTGGCAGGGAGGGCTTCTGTTTCCCCGAACAGGTGCGCAGGGACCCTGTAAAACTGCTGTGACCTCTCAAGGTGGGTCAAGTGACCCCTCAAGGGTGGGGCAGGTGACCTCCCAAGGGTGGGTCACGAGACCCCTCAAGGGTGGGTCACGGGACCCCTCAAGGGTGGGTCACGAGACCCCTAAAGGGCGGGTCACGTGACCCGAAAAGCGTGGGTCACGAGACCCCTCAAGGGTGGGTCACGTGACCCCTCAGGGGTGGGTCACGAGACCCCTCAGGGGTGGGTCACGAGACCCCTCAGGGGTGGGTCACGTGACCCCTCTGGGGTGGGTCACGTGACCCCTCAGGGGTGGGTCACGTGACCCCTCTGGGGTGGGTCACGTGACCCCTCAGGGGTGGGTGACGTGACTCCTCAAGGGTGGGTCAGGAGATACCTCAAGGGTGAGTCCCGTGACCCGACTGAGGCTTGTGGTGGGGAGCCTGAGTGCGCACGCGCGGCCCAGGTATAGGCCCAAAACCTGCCAGCCGGGGCTCGGAGAAAAGCCATCTCCTAGGGGCCTCCCCATGTTCCTCCACTCCTCAAGGAGGACCCCTTTACAGATGGAAGAAAAGGGGGATCTTCGCAGTGGTGGGTTCGGGCCAGAGGGGTCTGTGGGTTTGCCTGCACGTACGCCAGGTGCTCTCACAACGGGCCCAGGTGTTCGAGCCCCGTGGAGGCAGAGGGCTGCTTATTGCTGGATGATAGTGTCCTGCAGGGTTAAGGGACGGCGTGGGCACTCCCAGGGCGACAGAGGGCACCTGGCCTTTAGAGAGTTCCCTGGAAAATTCCCCGCCCAGGCCTCTCGTCCACAAGTCTATCCTGCGCACAGTGTCTGTGCGAGGCTAGGAGTGCTTCTGGGCAGTGTTCCCCAGCGGAAATCGCGTGGTCCTCTAGGTGGCAGGGAGGGCTCCTGTGTCCACAGACAGGTGCCCAGGGACCCTGTGGAACTGCTGTGACCTCTAAAGGGTGGGTTAGGTGAGCCGAGGGAGGTGTGTGCTTGGGAGCCTGAGTGCGCATGCGCGGCCCACGTATAGGCCCGAAACGAGCCAGCCGCGGCTCGGAGAAAAGCCATCTCCTGGGGGCCTCCCCATGTTCTTCCACTCCTCAAGCGTGACCCCTTTACGGATGGAAGAAAGGGTGATCTTCGCAGTGGTGGGTTCGGGCCAGAGGGGTCTGCGGGTTTGCCTCCACGTAAGCCAGGTGCCCGCACACCGGGCGCAGGTGTTTGAGCCCCGTGGAGGCAGAGGGCTGCTTATTGCTGGATGCAAGTGTCCTGCGGGGTCAAGGAACGGCATGGGCACTCCCGGGGCCACACAGGGCACCCGGCCCTTAGAGAGTTCCATGGGAATTCCCCCGCCCATGTCCCCGGTACCCAAGTCTGTCCTTAGCACACTGTCTGTGCGGGGCTGAAGGTGCTGCTAGGCAGTGTGGCCTGTGGGAAATCGTGCGGTCCTCTGAGTGGCAGGGAGGGCTTCTGTTTCCCCGAACAGGTGCGCAGGGACCCTGTAAAACTGCTGTGACCTCTCAAGGTGCGTCAAGTGACCCCTCAAGGGTGGGGCAGGTGACCTCCCAAGGGTGGGTCACGAGACCCCTCAAGGGTGGGTCACGGGACCCCTCAAGGGTGGATCACGAGACCCCTAAAGGGCGGGTCACGTGACCCGAAAAGCGTGGGTCACGAGACCCCTCAAGGGTGGGTCTCGTGACCCCTCAGGGGTGGGTCACGAGACCCCTCAGGGGTGGGTCACGAGACCCCTCAGGGGTGGGTCACGTGACCCCTCTGGGGTGGGTCACGAGACCCCTCAGGGGTGGGTCACGAGACCCCTCAGGGGTGGGTCACGTGACCCCTCTGGGGTGGGTCACGAGACCCCTCAGGGGTGGGTCACGTGACCCCTCTGGGGTGGGTCACGTGACCCCTCAGGGGTGGGTGACGTGACTCCTCAAGGGTGGGTCAGGAGACACCTCAAGGGTGAGTCCCGTGACCCGAGTGAGGCTTGTGGTGGGGAGCCTGAGTGCGCACGCGCGGCCCAGGTATAGGCCCAAAACCTGCCAGCCGCGGCTCGGAGAAAAGCCATCTCCTGGGGGCCTCCCCATGTTCCTCCACTCCTCAAGGAGGACCCCTTTACAGATGGAAGAAAAGGGGGATCTTCGCAGTGGTGGGTTCGGGCCAGAGGGGTCTGTGGGTTTGCCTGCACGTACGCCAGGTGCTCTCACAACGGGCCCAGGTGTTCGAGCCCCGTGGAGGCAGAGGGCTGCTTATTGCTGGATGATAGTGTCCTGCAGGGTTAAGGGATGGCGTGGGCACTCCCAGGGAGACAGAGGGCACCTGGCCTTTAGAGAGTTCCCTGGAAAATTCCCCGCCCAGGCCTCTCGTCCACAAGTCTATCCTGCGCACAGTGTCTGTGCGAGGCTAGGAGTGCTTCTGGGCAGTGTTCCCCAGCGGAAATCGCGTGGTCCTCTAGGTGCCAGGGAGGGCTCCTGTGTCCACAGACAGGTGCCCAGGGACCCTGTGGAACTGCTGTGACCTCTAAAGGGTGGGTTAGGTGAGCCGAGGGAGGTGTGTGCTTGGGAGCCTGAGTGCGCATGCGCGGCCCACGTATAGGCCCGAAACGAGCCAGCCGCGGCTCGGAGAAAAGCCATCTCCTGGGGGCCTCCCCATGTTCTTCCACTCCTCAAGCGTGACCCCTTTACGGATGGAAGAAAGGGTGATCTTCGCAGTGGTGGGTTCGGGCCAGAGGGGTCTGCGGGTTTGCCTCCACGTACGGCAGGTGCCCGCACACCGGGCGCTGGTGTTCGAGCCCCGTGGAGGCAGAGGGCTGCTTATTGCTGGATGCAAGTGTCCTGCGGGGTCAAGGAACGGCATGGGCACTCCCCGGGCCACACAGGGCACCGAGCCCTTAGAGAGTTCCATGGGAATTCCCCCGCCCATGTCCCCGGTACCCAAGTATGTCCTTAGCACACTGTCTGTGCGGGGCTGAAGGTGCTGCTAGGCAGTGTGGCCTGTGGAAAATCGTGCGGTCCTCTGAGTGGCAGGGAGGGCTTCAGTTTCACCGAACAGGTGCGCAGGGACCCTGTAAAACTGCTGTGACCTCTCAAGGTGGGTCATGTGACCCCTCAAGGGTGGGGCAGGTGACCTCCCAAGGGTGGGTCACGAGACCCCTCAAGGGTGGGTCACGGGACCCCTCAAGGGTGGGTCACGAGACCCCTAAAGGGCGGGTCACGTGACCCGAAAAGCGTGGGTCACGAGACCCCTCTGGGGTGGGTCACGTGACCCCTCTGGGGTGGGTCACGAGACCCCTCAGGGGTGGGTCACGTGACACCTCAGTGGTGGGTCACGTGACCCCTCAGGGGTGGGTGACGTGACTCCTCAAGGGTGGGTCAGGAGACACCTCAAGGGTGAGTCCCGTGACCTGAGTGAGGCTTGTGGTGGGGAGCCTGAGTGCGCACGCGCGGCCCAGGTATAGGCCCGAAACCTGCCAGCCGCGGCTCGGAGAAAAGCCATCTCCTGGGGGCCTCCCTATGTTCCTCCACTCCTCAAGGAGGACCCCTTTACAGATGGAAGAAAAGGGGGATCTTCGCAGTGGTGGGTTCGGGCCAGAGGGGTCTGCGGGTTTGCCTCCACGTAAGCCAGGTGCCCGCACACCGGGCGCTGGTGTTTGAGCCCCGTGGAGGCAGAGGGCTGCTTATTGCTGGATGCAAGTGTCCTGCGGGGTCAAGGAACGGCATGGGCACTCCCGGGGCCACACAGGGCACCGGGCCCTTAGAGAGTTCCATGGGAATTCCCCCGCCCATGTCCCCGGTACCCAAGTCTGTCCTTAGCACACTGTCTGTGCGGGGCTGAAGGTGCTGCTAGGCAGTGTGTCCTGTGGGAAATCGTGCGGTCCTCTGAGTGGCAGGGAGGGCTTCTGTTTCCCCGAACAGGTGCGCAGGGACCCTGTAAAACTGCTGTGACCTCTCAAGGTGCGTCATGTGACCCCTCAAGGGTGGGGCAGGTGACCTCCCAAGGGTGGGTCACGAGACCCCTCAAGGGTGGGTCACGGGACCCCTCAAGGGTAGATCACGAGACCCCTAAAGGGCGGGTCACGTGACCCGAAAAGCGTGGGTCACGAGACCCCTCAAGGGTGGGTCACGTGACCCCTCAGGGGTGGGTCACGAGACCCCTCAGGGGTGGGTCACGAGACCCCTCAGGGGTGGGTCACGTGACCCCTCAGGGGTGGGTCACGAGACCCCTCAGGGGTGGGTCACGTGACCCCTCCGGGGTGGGTCACGTGACCCCTCAGGGGTGGGTGACGTGACTCCTCAAGGGTGGGTCAGGAGACACCTCAAGGGTGAGTCCCGTGACCCGAGTGAGGCTTGTGGTGGGGAGCCTGAGTGCGCACGCGCGGCCCAGGTATAGGCCCAAAACCTGCCAGCCGCGGCTCGGAGAAAAGCCATCTCCTGGGGGCCTCCCCATGTTCCTCCACTCCTCAAGGAGGACCCCTTTACAGATGGAAGAAAAGGGGGAAATTCGCAGTGGTGGGTTCGGGCCAGAGGGGTTGTGGGTTTGCCTGCACGTACGCCAGGTGCTCTCACAACGGGCCCAGGTGTTCGAGCCCCGTGGAGGCAGAGGGCTGCTTATTGCTGGATGATAGTGTCCTGCAGGGTTAAGGGATGGCGTGGGCACTCCCAGGGCGACAGAGGGCACCTGGCCTTTAGAGAGTTCCCTGGAAAATTCCCCGCCCAGGCCTCTCGTCCACAAGTCTATCCTGCGCACAGTGTCTGTGCGAGGCTAGGAGTGCTTCTGGGCAGTGTTCCCCAGCGGAAATCGCGTGGTCCTCTAGGTGGCAGGGAGGGCTCCTGTGTCCACAGACAGGTGCCCAGGGACCCTGTGGAACTGCTGTGACCTCTAAAGGGTGGGTTAGGTGAGCCGAGGGAGGTGTGTGCTTGGGAGCCTGAGTGCGCATGCGCGGCCCACGTATAGGCCCGAAACGAGCCAGCCGCGGCTCGGAGAAAAGCCATCTCCTGGGGGCCTCCCCATGTTCTTCCACTCCTCAAGCGTGACCCCTTTACGGATGGAAGAAAGGGTGATCTTCGCAGTGGTGGGTTCGGGCCAGAGGGGTCTGCGGGTTTGCCTCCACGTACGCCAGGTGCCCGCACACCGGGCGCAGGTGTTTGAGCCCCGTGGAGGCAGAGGGCTGCTTATTGCTGGATGCAAGTGTCCTGCGGGGTCAAGGAACGGCATGGGCACTACCCGGGCCACACAGGGCACCGGGCCCTTAGAGAGTTCCATGGGAATTCCCCCGCCCATGTCCCCGGTACCCAAGTATGTCCTTAGCACACTGTCTGTGGTGGGCTGAAGGTGCTGATAGGCAGTGTGGCCTGTGGGAAATCGTGCGGTCCTCTGAGTGGCAGGGAGGGCTTCTGTTTCCCCGAACAGGTGCGCAGGGACCCTGTAAAACTGCTGTGACCTCTCAAGGTGGGTCATGTGACCCCTCAAGGGTGGGGCAGGTGACCTCCCAAGGGTAGGTCACGAGACCCCTCAAGGGTGGGTCACGGGACCCCTCAAGGGTGGGTCACGAGACCCCTAAAGGGCGGGTCACGTGACCCGAAAAGCGTGGGTCACGAGACCCCTCAGGTGTGGGTCACGTGACCCCTCAGGGGTGGGTCACGAGACCCCTCAGGGGTGGGTCACGAGACCCCTCAGGGGTAGGTCACGTGACCCATCTGGGGTGGGTCACGAGACCCCTCAGGGGTGGGTCACGAGACCCCTCAGGGGTGGGTCACGTGACCCCTCTGGGGTGGGTCACGAGACCCCTCAGGGGTGGGTCACGTGACCCCTAAGGGGTGGGTCACGTGACCCCTCAGGGGTGGGTGACGTGACTCCTCAAGGGTGGGTCAGGAGACACTTCAAGGGTGAGTCCCGTGACCCGACTGAGGCTTGTGGTGGGGAGCCTGAGTGCGCACGCGCGGCCCAGGTATAGGCCCAAAACCTGCCAGCCGCGGCTCGGAGAAAAGCCATCTCCTGGGGGCCTCCCCATGTTCCTCCACTCCTCAAGGAGGACCCCTTTACAGATGGAAGAAAAGGGGGATCTTCGCAGTGGTGGGTTCGGGCCAGAGGGGTCTGTGGGTTTGCCTGCACGTACGCCAGGTGCTCTCACAACGGGCCCAGGTGTTCGAGCCCCGTGGAGGCAGAGGGCTGCTTATTGCTGGATGATAGTGTCCTGCAGGGTTAAGGGACGGCGTGGGCACTCCCAGGGCGACAGAGGGCACCTGGCCTTTAGAGAGTTCCCTGGAAAATTCCCCGCCCAGGCCTCTCGTCCACAAGTCTATCCTGCGCACAGTGTCTGTGCGAGGCTAGGAGTGCTTCTGGGCAGTGTTCCCCAGCGGAAATCGCGTGGTCCTCTAGGTGGCAGGGAGGGCTCCTGTGTCCACAGACAGGTGCCCAGGGACCCTGTGGAACTGCTGTGACCTCTAAAGGGTGGGTTAGGTGAGCCGAGGGAGGTGTGTGCTTGGGAGCCTGAGTGCGCATGCGCGGCGCACGTATAGGCCCGAAACGAGCCAGCCGCGGCTCGGAGAAAAGCCATCTCCTGGGGGCCTCCCCATGTTCTTCCACTCCTCAAGCGTGACCCCTTTACGGATGGAAGAAAGGGTGATCTTCGCAGTGGTGGGTTCGGGCCAGAGGGGTCTGCGGGTTTGCCTCCACGTAAGCCAGGTGCCCGCACACCGGGCGCAGGTGTTTGAGCCCCGTGGAGGCAGAGGGCTGCTTATTGCTGGATGCAAGTGTCCTGCGGGGTCAAGGAACGGCATGGGCACTCCCGGGGCCACACAGGGCACCGGGCCCTTAGAGAGTTCCATGGGAATTCCCCCGCCCATGTCCCCGGTACCCAAGTCTGTCCTTAGCACACTGTCTGTGCGGGGCAGAAGGTGCTGCTAGGCAGTGTGGCCTGTGGGAAATCGTGCGGTCCTCTGAGTGGCAGGGAGGGCTTCTGTTTCCCCGAACAGGTGCGCAGGGACCCTGTAAAACTGCTGTGACCTCTCAAGGTGGGTCATGTGACCCCTCAAGGGTGGGGCAGATGACCTCCCAAGGGTGGGTCACGAGACCCCTCAAGGGTGGGTCACGGGACCCCTCAAGGGTGGATCACGAGACCCCTAAAGGGCGGGTCACGTGACCCGAAAAGCGTGGGTCACGAGACCCCTCAAGGGTGGGTCACGTGACCCCTCAGGGGTGGGTCACGAGACCCCTCAGGGGTGGGTCACGTGACCCCTCTGGGGTGGTCACGTGACCCCTCAGGGGTGGGTCACGAGACCCCTCAGGGGTGGGTCACGTGACCCCTCTGGGGTGGGTCACGTGACCCCTCAGGGGTGGGTGACGTGACTCCTCAAGGGTGGGTCAGGAGACACCTCAAGGGTGAGTCCCGTGACCCGAGTGAGGCTTGTGGTGGGGAGCCTGAGTGCGCACGCGCGGCCCACGTATAGGCCCAAAACCTGCCAGCCGCGGCTCGGAGAAAAGCCATCTCCTGGGGGCCTCCCCATGTTCCTCCACTCCTCAAGGAGGACCCCTTTAGAGATGGAAGAAAAGGGGGATCTTCGCAGTGGTGGGTTCGGGCCAGAGGGGTCTGTGGGTTTGCCTGCACGTACGCCAGGTGCTCTCACAACGGGCCCAGGTGTTCGAGCCCCGTGGAGGCAGAGGGCTGCTTATTGCTGGATGATAGTGTCCTGCAGGGTTAAGGGACGGCGTGGGCACTCCCAGGGCGACAGAGGGCACCTGGCCTTTAGAGAGTTCCCTGGAAAATTCCCCGCCCAGGCCTCTCGTCCACAAGTCTATCCTGCGCACAGTGTCTGTGCGAGGCTAGGAGTGCTTCTGGGCAGTGTTCCCCAGCGGAAATCGCGTGGTCCTCTAGGTGGCAGGGAGGGCTCCTGTGTCCACAGACAGGTGCCCATGGACCCTGTGGAACTGCTGTGACCTCTAAAGGGTGGGTTAGGTGAGCCGAGGGAGGTGTGTGCTTGGGAGCCTGAGTGCGCATGCGTGGCCCACGTATAGGCCCGAAACGAGCCAGCCGCGGCTCGGAGAAAAGCCATCTCCTGGGGGCCTCCCCATGTTCTTCCACTCCTCAAGCGTGACCCCTTTACGGATGGAAGAAAGGGTGATCTTCGCAGTGGTGGGTTCGGGCCAGAGGGGTCTGCGGGTTTGCCTCCACGTAAGCCAGGTGCCCGCACACCGGGCGCAGGTGTTTGAGCCCCGTGGAGGCAGAGGGCTGCTTATTGCTGGATGCAAGTGTCCTGCGGGGTCAAGGAACGGCATGGGCACTCCCGGGGCCACACAGGGCACCGGGCCCTTAGAGAGTTCCATGGGAATTCCCCCGCCCATGTCCCCGGTACCCAAGTCTGTCCTTAGCACACTGTCTGTGCGGGGCTGAAGGTGCTGCTAGGCAGTGTGGCCTGTGGGAAATCGTGCGGTCCTCTGAGTGGCAGGGAGGGCTTCTGTTTCCCCGAACAGGTGCGCAGGGACCCTGTAAAACTGCTGTGACCTCTCAAGGTGCGTCATGTGACCCCTCAAGGGTGGGGCAGGTGACCTCCCAAGGGTGGGTCACGAGACCCCTCAAGGGTGGGTCACGGGACCCCTCAAGGGTGGATCACGAGACCCCTAAAGGGCGGGTCACGTGACCCGAAAAGCGTGGGTCACGAGACCCCTCAAGGGTGGGTCACGTGACCCCTCAGGGGTGGGTCACGAGACCCCTCAGGGGTGGGTCACGAGACCCCTCAGGGGTGGGTCACGTGACCCATCTGGGGTGGGTCACGAGACCCCTCAGGGGTGGGTCACGAGACCCCTCAGGGGTGGGTCACGTGACCCCTCTGGGGTGGGTCACGAGACCCCTCAGGGGTGGGTCACGTGACCCCTCTGGGGTGGGTCACGTGACCCCTCAGGGGTGGGTGACGTGACTCCTCAAGGGTGGGTCAGGAGACACCTCAAGGGTGAGTCCCGTGACCCGACTGAGGCTTGTGGTGGGGAGCCTGAGTGCGCACGCGCGGCCCAGGTATAGGCCCAAAACCTGCCAGCCGCGGCTCGGAGAAAAGCCATCTCCTGGGGGCCTCCCCATGTTCCTCCACTCCTCAAGGAGGACCCCTTTACAGATGGAAGAAAAGGGGGATCTTCGCAGTGGTGGGTTCGGGCCAGAGGGGTCTGTGGATTTGCCTGCACGTACGCCAGGTGCTCTCACAACGGGCCCAGGTGTTCGAGCCCCGTGGAGGCAGAGGGCTGCTTATTGCTGGATGATAGTGTCCTGCAGGGTTAAGGGATGGCGTGGGCACTCCCAGGGCGACAGAGGGCACCTGGCCTTTAGAGAGTTCCCTGGAAAATTCCCCGCCCAGGCCTCTCGTCCACAAGTCTATCCTGCGCACAGTGTCTGTGCGAGGCTAGGAGTGCTTCTGGGCAGTGTTCCCCAGCGGAAATCGCGTGGTCCTCTAGGTGGCAGGGAGGGCTCCTGTGTCCACAGACAGGTGCCCAGGGACCCTGTGGAACTGCTGTGACCTCTAAAGGGTGGGTTAGGTGAGCCGAGGGAGGTGTGTGCTTGGGAGCCTGAGTGCGCATGCGCGGCCCACGTATAGGCCCGAAATGAGCCAGCCGCGGCTCGGAGAAAAGCCATCTCCTGGGGGCCTCCCCATGTTCTTCCACTCCTCAAGCGTGACCCCTTTACGGATGGAAGAAAGGGTGATCTTCGCAGTGGTGGGTTCGGGCCAGAGGGGTCTGCGGGTTTGCCTCCACGTACGCCAGGTGCCCGCACACCGGGCGCTGGTGTTCGAGCCCCGTGGAGGCAGAGGGCTGCTTATTGCTGGATGCAAGTGTCCTGCGGGGTCAAGGAACGGCATGGGCACTCCCCGGGCCACACAGGGCACCGGGCCCTTAGAGAGTTCCATGGGAATTCCCCCGCCCATGTCCCCGGTACCCAAGTATGTCCTTAGCACACTGTCTGTGCTGGGCTGAAGGTGCTGATAGGCAGTGTGGCCTGTGGGAAATCGTGCGGTCCTCTGAGTGGCAGGGAGGGCTTCAGTTTCCCCGAACAGGTGCGCAGGGACCCTGTAAAACTGCTGTGACCTCTCAAGGTGGGTCATGTGACCCCTCAAGGGTGGGGCAGGTGACCTCCCAAGGGTGGGTCACGAGACCCCTCAAGGGTGGGTCACGGGACCCCTCAAGGGTGGGTCACGAGACCCCTAAAGGGCGGGTCACGTGACCCGAAAAGCGTGGGTCACGAGACCCCTCAAGGGTGGGTCACGTGACCCCTCAGGGGTGGGTCACGAGACCCCTCAGGGGTGGGTCACGAGACCCCTCAGGGGTGGGTCACGTGACCCCTCTGGGGTGGGTCACGTGACCCCTCAGGGGTGGGTCACGAGACCCCTCAGGGGTGGGTCACGTGACCCCTCTGGGGTGGGTCACGTGACCCCTCAGGGGTGGGTGACGTGACTCCTCAAGGGTGGGTCAGGAGACACCTCAAGGGTGAGTCCCGTGACCCGACTGAGGCTTGTGGTGGGGAGCCTGAGTGCGCACGCGCGGCCCACGTATAGGCCCAAAACCTGCCAGCCGCGGCTCGGAGAAAAGCCATCTCCTGGGGGCCTCCCCATGTTCCTCCACTCCTCAAGGAGGACCCCTTTACAGATGGAAGAAAAGGGGGATCTTCGCAGTGGTGGGTTCGGGCCAGAGGGGTCTGTGGGTTTGCCTGCACGTACGCCAGGTGCTCTCACAACGGGCCCAGGTGTTCGAGCCCCGTGGAGGCAGAGGGCTGCTTATTGCTGGATGATAGTGTCCTGCAGGGTTAAGGGATGGCGTGGGCACTCCCAGGGCGACAGAGGGCACCTGGCCTTTAGAGAGTTCCCTGGAAAATTCCCCGCCCAGGCCTCTCGTCCACAAGTCTATCCTGCGCACAGTGTCTGTGCGAGGCTAGGAGTGCTTCTGGGCAGTGTTCCCCAGCGGAAATCGCTTGGTCCTCTAGGTGGCAGGGAGGGCTCCTGTGTCCACAGACAGGTGCCCAGGGACCCTGTGGAACTGCTGTGACCTCTAAAGGATGGGTTAGGTGAGCCGAGGGAGGTGTGTGCTTGGGAGCCTGAGTGCGCATGCGCGGCCCACGTATAGGCCCGAAACGAGCCAGCCGCGGCTCGGAGAAAAGCCATCTCCTGGGGGCCTCCCCATGTTCTTCCACTCCTCAAGCGTGACCCCTTTACGGATGGAAGAAAGGGTGATCTTCGCAGTGGTGGGTTCGGGCCAGAGGGGTCTGCGGGTTTGCCTCCACGTAAGCCAGGTGCCCGCACACCGGGCGCAGGTGTTTGAGCCCCGTGGAGGCAGAGGGCTGCTTATTGCTGGATGCAAGTGTCCTGCGGGGTCAAGGAACGGCATGGGCACTCCCGGGGCCACACAGGGCACCGGGCCCTTAGAGAGTTCCATGGAAATTCCCCCGCCCATGTCCCCGGTACCCAAGTCTTTCCTTAGCACACTGTCTGTGCGGGGCTGAAGGTGCTGCTAGGCAGTGTGGCCTGTGGGAAATCGTGCGGTCCTCTGAGTGGCAGGGAGGGCTTCTGTTTCCCCGAACAGGTGCGCAGGGACCCTGTAAAACTGCTGTGACCTCTCAAGGTGGGTCATGTGACCCCTCAAGGGTGGGGCAGGTGACCTCCCAAGGGTGGGTCACGAGACCCCTCAAGGGTGGGTCACGGGACCCCTCAAGGGTGGGTCACGAGACCCCTAAAGGGCGGGTCACGTGACCCGAAAAGCGTGGGTCACGAGACCCCTCAAGGGTGGGTCACGTGACCCCTCAGGGGTGGGTCACGAGACCCCTCAGGGGTGGGTCACGAGACCCCTCAGGGGTGGGTCACGTGACCCCTCAGGGGTGGGTCACGTGACCCCTCTGGGGTGGTCACGTGACCCCTCAGGGGTGGGTCACGAGACCCCTCAGGGGTGGGTCACGTGACCCCTCTGGGGTGGGTCACGTGACCCCTCAGGGGTGGGTGACGTGACTCCTCAAGGGTGGGTCAGGAGACACCTCAAGGGTGAGTCCCGTGACCCGAGTGAGGCTTGTGGTGGGGAGCCTGAGTGCGCACGCGCGGCCCACGTATAGGCCCAAAACCTGCCAGCCGCGGCTCGGAGAAAAGCCATCTCCTGGGGGCCTCCCCATGTTCCTCCACTCCTCAAGGAGGACCCCTTTACAGATGGAAGAAAAGGGGGATCTTCGCAGTGGTGGGTTCGGGCCAGAGGGGTCTGTGGGTTTGCCTGCACGTACGCCAGGTGCTCTCACAACGGGCCCAGGTGTTCGAGCCCCGTGGAGGCAGAGGGCTGCTTATTGCTGGATGATAGTGTCCTGCAGGGTTAAGGGACGGCGTGGGCACTCCCAGGGCGACAGAGGGCACCTGGCCTTTAGAGAGTTCCCTGGAAAATTCCCCGCCCAGGCCTCTCGTCCACAAGTCTATCCTGCGCACAGTGTCTGTGCGAGGCTAGGAGTGCTTCTGGGCAGTGTTCCCCAGCGGAAATCGCGTGGTCCTCTAGGTGGCAGGGAGGGCTCCTGTGTCCACAGACAGGTGCCCAGGGACCCTGTGGAACTGCTGTGACCTCTAAAGGGTGGGTTAGGTGAGCCGAGGGAGGTGTGTGCTTGGGAGCCTGAGTGCGCATGCGCGGCGCACGTATAGGCCCGAAACGAGCCAGCCGCGGCTCGGAGAAAAGCCATCTCCTGGGGGCCTCCCCATGTTCTTCCACTCCTCAAGCGTGACCCCTTTACGGATGGAAGAAAGGGTGATCTTCGCAGTGGTGGGTTCGGGCCAGAGGGGTCTGCGGGTTTGCCTCCACGTAAGCCAGGTGCCCGCACACCGGGCGCAGGTGTTTGAGCCCCGTGGAGGCAGAGGGCTGCTTATTGCTGGATGCAAGTGTCCTGCGGGGTCAAGGAACGGCATGGGCACTCCCGGGGCCACACAGGGCACCGGGCCCTTAGAGAGTTCCATGGGAATTCCCCCGCCCATGTCCCCGGTACCCAAGTCTGTCCTTAGCACACTGTCTGTGCGGGGCTGAAGGTGCTGCTAGGCAGTGTGGCCTGTGGGAAATCGTGCGGTCCTCTGAGTGGCAGGGAGGGCTTCTGTTTCCCCGAACAGGTGCGCAGGGACCCTGTAAAACTGCTGTGACCTCTCAAGGTGGGTCATGTGACCCCTCAAGGGTGGGTCACGGGACCCCTCAAGGGTGGATCACGAGACCCCTAAAGGGCGGGTCACGTGACCCGAAAAGCGTGGGTCACGAGACCCCTCAGGGGTGGGTCACGAGACCCCTCAGGGGTGGGTCACGTGACCCCTCTGGGGTGGGTCACGAGACCCCTCAGGGGTGGGTCACGTGACCCCTCTGGGGTGGTCACGTGACCCCTCAGGGGTGGGTCACGAGACCCCTCAGGGGTGGGTCACGTGACCCCTCTGGGGTGGGTCACGTGACCCCTCAGGGGTGGGTGACGTGACTCCTCAAGGGTGGGTCAGGAGACACCTCAAGGGTGAGTCCCGTGACCCGAGTGAGGCTTGTGGTGGGGAGCCTGAGTGCTCGGAGAAAAGCCATCTCCTGGGGGCCTCCCCATGTTCTTCCACTCCTCAAGCGTGACCCCTTTACGGATGGAAGAAAGGGTGATCTTCGCAGTGGTGGGTTCGGGCCAGAGGGGTCTGCGGGTTTGCCTCCACGTAAGCCAGGTGCCCGCACACCGGGCGCAGGTGTTTGAGCCCCGTGGAGGCAGAGGGCTGCTTATTGCTGGATGCAAGTGTCCTGCGGGGTCAAGGAACGGCATGGGCACTCCCGGGGCCACACAGGGCACCGGGCCCTTAGAGAGTTCCATGGGAATTCCCCCGCCCATGTCCCCGGTACCCAAGTATGTCCTTAGCACACTGTCTGTGCGGGGCTGAAGGTGCTGATAGGCAGTGTGGCCTGTGGGAAATCGTGCGGTCCTCTGAGTGGCAGGGAGGGCTTCTGTTTCCCCGAACAGGTGCGCAGGGACCCTGTAAAACTGCTGTGACCTCTCAAGGTGGGTCATGTGACCCCTCAAGGGTGGGGCAGGTGACCTCCCAAGGGTGGGTCACGAGACCCCTCAAGGGTGGGTCACGGGACCCCTCAAGGGTGGGTCACGAGACCCCTAAAGGGCGGGTCACGTGACCCGAAAAGCGTGGGTCACGAGACCCCTCAAGGGTGGGTCACGTGACCCCTCAGGGGTGGGTCACGAGACCCCTCAGGGGTGGGTCACGAGACCCCTCAGGGGTGGGTCACGTGACCCCTCAGGGGTGGGTCACGAGACCCCTCAGGGGTGGGTCACGTGACCCCTCTGGGGTGGGTCACGTGACCCCTCAGGGGTGGGTGACGTGACTCCTCAAGGGTGGGTCAGGAGACACCTCAAGGGTGAGTCCCGTGACCCGAGTGAGGCTTGTGGTGGGGAGCCTGAGTGCGCACGCGCGGCCCAGGTATAGGCCCAAAACCTGCCAGCCGCGGCTCGGAGAAAAGCCATCTCCTAGGGGCCTCCCCATGTTCCTCCACTCCTCAAGGAGGACCCCTTTACAGATGGAAGAAAAGGGGGATCTTCGCAGTGGTGGGTTCGGGCCAGAGGGGTCTGTGGGTTTGCCTGCACGTACGCCAGGTGCTCTCACAACGGGCCCAGGTGTTCGAGCCCCGTGGAGGCAGAGGGCTGCTTATTGCTGGATGATAGTGTCCTGCAGGGTTAAGGGACGGCGTGGGCACTCCCAGGGCGACAGAGGGCACCTGGCCTTTAGAGAGTTCCCTGGAAAATTCCCCGCCCAGGCCTCTCGTCCACAAGTCTATCCTGCGCACAGTGTCTGTGCGAGGCTAGGAGTGCTTCTGGGCAGTGTTCCCCAGCGGAAATCGCGTGGTCCTCTAGGTGGCAGGGAGGGCTCCTGTGTCCACAGACAGGTGCCCAGGGACCCTGTGGAACTGCTGTGACCTCTAAAGGGTGGGTTAGGTGAGCCGAGGGAGGTGTGTGCTTGGGAGCCTGAGTGCGCATGCGCGGCCCACGTATAGGCCCGAAACGAGCCAGCCGCGGCTCGGAGAAAAGCCATCTCCTGGGGGCCTCCCCATGTTCTTCCACTCCTCAAGCGTGACCCCTTTACGGATGGAAGAAAGGGTGATCTTCGCAGTGGTGGGTTCGGGCCAGAGGGGTCTGCGGGTTTGCCTCCACGTACGCCAGGTGCCCGCACACCGGGCGCAGGTGTTTGAGCCCCGTGGAGGCAGAGGGCTGCTTATTGCTGGATGCAAGTGTCCTGCGGGGTCAAGGAACGGCATGGGCACTCCCCGGGCCACACAGGGCACCGGGCCCTTAGAGAGTTCCATGGGAATTCCCCCGCCCATGTCCCCGGTACCCAAGTATGTCCTTAGCACACTGTCTGTGCTGGGCTGAAGGTGCTGATAGGCAGTGTGGCCTGTGGGAAATCGTGCGGTCCTCTGAGTGGCAGGGAGGGCTTCTGTTTCCCCGAACAGGTGCGCAGGGACCCTGTAAAACTGCTGTGACCTCTCAAGGTGGGTCATGTGACCCCTCAAGGGTGGGGCAGGTGACCTCCCAAGGGTGGGTCACGAGACCCCTCAAGGGTGGGTCACGTGACCCCTCAAGGGTGGGTCACGAGACCCCTCAGGGGTGGGTCACGTGACCCCTCAGGGGTGGGTCACGTGACCCCTCAGGGGTGGGCGACGTGACCCCTCAAGGGTGGGTCACAGGACCCCTCAAGGGTGGGTCACGAGACCCCTAAAGGGCGGGTCACGTGACCCGAAAAGCGTGGGTCACGAGACCCCTCAAGGGTGGGTCACGTGACCCCTCAGGGGTGGGTCACGAGACCCCTCAGGGGTGGGTCACGAGACCCCTCAGGGGTGGGTCACGTGACCCCTCTGGGGTGGGTCACGAGACCCCTCAGGGGTGGGTCACGAGACCCCTCAGGGGTGGGTCACGTGACCCCTCTGGGGTGGGTCACGAGACCCCTCAGGGGTGGGTCACGTGACCCCTCTGGGGTGGGTCACGTGACCCCTCAGGGGTGGGTGACGTGACTCCTCAAGGGTGGGTCAGGAGACACCTCAAGGGTGAGTCCCGTGACCCGAGTGAGGCTTGTGGTGGGGAGCCTGAGTGCGCACGCGCGGCCCAGGTATAGGCCCAAAACCTGCCAGCCGCGGCTCGGAGAAAAGCCATCTCCTAGGGGCCTCCCCATGTTCCTCCACTCCTCAAGGAGGACCCCTTTACAGATGGAAGAAAAGGGGGATCTTCGCAGTGGTGGGTTCGGGCCAGAGGGGTCTGTGGGTTTGCCTGCACGTACGCCAGGTGCTCTCACAACGGGCCCAGGTGTTCGAGCCCCGTGGAGGCAGAGGGCTGCTTATTGCTGGATGATAGTGTCCTGCAGGGTTAAGGGACGGCGTGGGCACTCCTAGGGCGACAGAGGGCACCTGGCCTTTAGAGAGTTCCCTGGAAAATTCCCCGCCCAGGCCTCTCGTCCACAAGTCTATCCTGCGCACAGTGTCTGTGCGAGGCTAGGAGTGCTTCTGGGCAGTGTTCCCCAGCGGAAATCGCGTGGTCCTCTAGGTGGCAGGGAGGGCTCCTGTGTCCACAGACAGGTGCCCAGGGACCCTGTGGAACTGCTGTGACCTCTAAAGGGTGGGTTAGGTGAGCCGAGGGAGGTGTGTGCTTGGGAGCCTGAGTGCGCATGCGCGGCCCACGTATAGGCCCGAAACGAGCCAGCCGCGGCTCGGAGAAAAGCCATCTCCTGGGGGCCTCCCCATGTTCTTCCACTCCTCAAGCGTGACCCCTTTACGGATGGAAGAAAGGGTGATCTTCGCAGTGGTGGGTTCGGGCCAGAGGGGTCTGCGGGTTTGCCTCCACGTAAGCCAGGTGCCCGCACACCGGGCGCAGGTGTTTGAGCCCCGTGGAGGCAGAGGGCTGCTTATTGCTGGATGCAAGTGTCCTGCGGGGTCAAGGAACGGCATGGGCACTCCCGGGGCCACACAGGGCACCGGGCCCTTAGAGAGTTCCATGGGAATTCCCCCGCCCATGTCCCCGGTACCCAAGTCTGTCCTTAGCACACTGTCTGTGCGGGGCTGAAGGTGCTGCTAGGCAGTGTGGCCTGTGGGAAATCGTGCGGTCCTCTGAGTGGCAGGGAGGGCTTCTGTTTCCCCGAACAGGTGCGCAGGGACCCTGTAAAACTGCTGTGACCTCTCAAGGTGCGTCATGTGACCCCTCAAGGGTGGGGCAGGTGACCTCCCAAGGGTGGGTCACGAGACCCCTCAAGGGTGGGTCACGGGACCCCTCAAGGGTGGATCACGAGACCCCTAAAGGGCGGGTCACGTGACCCGAAAAGCGTGGGTCACGAGACCCCTCTGGGGTGGGTCACGTGACCCCTCAGGGGTGGGTCACGAGACCCCTCAGGGGTGGGTCACCTGACCCCTCTGGGGTGGGTCACGTGACCCCTCAGGGGTGGGTCACGAGACCCCTCAGGGGTGGGTCACGTGACCCCTCTGGGGTGGGTCACGTGACCCCTCAGGGGTGGGTGACGTGACTCCTCAAGGGTGGGTCAGGAGACACCTCAAGGGTGAGTCCCGTGACCCGAGTGAGGCTTGTGGTGGGGAGCCTGAGTGCGCACGCGCGGCCCACGTATAGGCCCAAAACCTGCCAGCCGCGGCTCGGAGAAAAGCCATCTCCTGGGGGCCTCCCCATGTTCCTCCACTCCTCAAGGAGGACCCCTTTACAGATGGAAGAAAAGGGGGATCTTCGCAGTGGTGGGTTCGGGCCAGAGGGGTCTGTGGGTTTGCCTGCACGTACGCCAGGTGCTCTCACAACGGGCCCAGGTGTTCGAGCCCCGTGGAGGCAGAGGGCTGCTTATTGCTGGATGATAGTGTCCTGCAGGGTTAAGGGATGGCGTGGGCACTCCCAGGGCGACAGAGGGCACCTGGCCTTTAGAGAGTTCCCTGGAAAATTCCCCGCCCAGGCCTCTCGTCCACAAGTCTATCCTGCGCACAGTGTCTGTGCGAGGCTAGGAGTGCTTCTGGGCAGTGTTCCCCAGCGGAAATCGCTTGGTCCTCTAGGTGGCAGGGAGGGCTCCTGTGTCCACAGACAGGTGCCCAGGGACCCTGTGGAACTGCTGTGACCTCTAAAGGATGGGTTAGGTGAGCCGAGGGAGGTGTGTGCTTGGGAGCCTGAGTGCGCATGCGCGGCCCACGTATAGGCCCGAAACGAGCCAGCCGCGGCTCGGAGAAAAGCCATCTCCTGGGGGCCTCCCCATGTTCTTCCACTCCTCAAGCGTGACCCCTTTACGGATGGAAGAAAGGGTGATCTTCGCAGTGGTGGGTTCGGGCCAGAGGGGTCTGCGGGTTTGCCTCCACGTACGCCAGGTGCCCGCACACCGGGCGCAGGTGTTTGAGCCCCGTGGAGGCAGAGGGCTGCTTATTGCTGGATGCAAGTGTCCTGCGGGGTCAAGGAACGGCATGGGCACTCCCCGGGCCACACAGGGCACCGGGCCCTTAGAGAGTTCCATGGGAATTCCCCCGCCCATGTCCCCGGTACCCAAGTATGTCCTTAGCACACTGTCTGTGCTGGGCTGAAGGTGCTGATAGGCAGTGTGGCCTGTGGGAAATCGTGCGGTCCTCTGAGTGGCAGGGAGGGCTTCTGTTTCCCCGAACAGGTGCGCAGGGACCCTGTAAAACTGCTGTGACCTCTCAAGGTGCATCATGTGACCCCTCAAGGGTGGGGCAGGTGACCTCCCAAGGGTGGGTCACGAGACCCCTCAAGGGTGGGTCACGGGACCCCTCAAGGGTGGATCACGAGACCCCTAAAGGGCGGGTCACGTGACCCGAAAAGCGTGGGTCACGAGACCCCTCAAGGGTGGGTCACGTGACCCCTCAGGGGTGGGTCACGAGACCCCTCAGGGGTGGGTCACCAGACCCCTCAGGGGTGGGTCACGTGACCCCTCTGGGGTGGGTCACGTGACCCCTCAGGGGTGGGTCACGAGACCCCTCAGGGGTGGGTCACGTGACCCCTCAGGGGTGGGTGACGTGACTCCTCAAGGGTGGGTCAGGAGACACCTCAAGGGTGAGTCCCGTGACCCGAGTGAGGCTTGTGGTGGGGAGCCTGAGTGCGCACGCGCGGCCCAGGTATAGGCCCAAAACCTGCCAGCCGCGGCTCGGAGAAAAGCCATCTCCTGGGGGCCTCCCCATGTTCCTCCACTCCTCAAGGAGGACCCCTTTACAGATGGAAGAAAAGGGGGAAATTCGCAGTGGTGGGTTCGGGCCAGAGGGGTTGTGGGTTTGCCTGCACGTACGCCAGGTGCTCTCACAACGGGCCCAGGTGTTCGAGCCCCGTGGAGGCAGAGGGCTGCTTATTGCTGGATGATAGTGTCCTGCAGGGTTAAGGGATGGCGTGGGCACTCCCAGGGCGACAGAGGGCACCTGGCCTTTAGAGAGTTCCCTGGAAAATTCCCCGCCCAGGCCTCTCGTCCACAAGTCTATCCTGCGCACAGTGTCTGTGCGTGGCTAGGAGTGCTTCTGGGCAGTGTTCCCCAGCGGAAATCGCTTGGTCCTCTAGGTGGCAGGGAGGGCTCCTGTGTCCACAGACAGGTGCCCAGGGACCCTGTGGAACTGCTGTGACCTCTAAAGGATGGGTTAGGTGAGCCGAGGGAGGTGTGTGCTTGGGAGCCTGAGTGCGCATGCGCGGCCCACGTATAGGCCCGAAACGAGCCAGCCGCGGCTCGGAGAAAAGCCATCTCCTGGGGGCCTCCCCATGTTCTTCCACTCCTCAAGCGTGACCCCTTTACGGATGGAAGAAAGGGTGATCTTCGCAGTGGTGGGTTCGGGCCAGAGGGGTCTGCGGGTTTGCCTCCACGTACGCCAGGTGCCCGCACACCGGGCGCAGGTGTTTGAGCCCCGTGGAGGCAGAGGGCTGCTTATTGCTGGATGCAAGTGTCCTGCGGGGTCAAGGAACGGCATGGGCACTCCCCGGGCCACACAGGGCACCGGGCCCTTAGAGAGTTCCATGGGAATTCCCCCGCCCATGTCCCCGGTACCCAAGTATGTCCTTAGCACACTGTCTGTGGTGGGCTGAAGGTGCTGATAGGCAGTGTGGCCTGTGGGAAATCGTGCGGTCCTCTGAGTGGCAGGGAGGGCTTCTGTTTCCCCGAACAGGTGCGCAGGGACCCTGTAAAACTGCTGTGACCTCTCAAGGTGGGTCATGTGACCCCTCAAGGGTGGGGCAGGTGACCTCCCAAGGGTAGGTCACGAGACCCCTCAAGGGTGGGTCACGGGACCCCTCAAGGGTGGGTCACGAGACCCCTAAAGGGCGGGTCACGTGACCCGAAAAGCGTGGGTCACGAGACCCCTCAAGGGTGGGTCACGTGACCCCTCAGGGGTGGGTCACGAGACCCCTCAGGGGTGGGTCACGAGACCCCTCAGGGGTGGGTCACGTGACCCATCTGGGGTGGGTCACGAGACCCCTCAGGGGTGGGTCACGAGACCCCTCAGGGGTGGGTCACGTGACCCCTCTGGGGTGGGTCACGAGACCCCTCAGGGGTGGGTCACGTGACCCCTCTGGGGTGGGTCACGTGACCCCTCAGGGGTGGGTGACGTGACTCCTCAAGGGTGGGTCAGGAGACACCTCAAGGGTGAGTCCCGTGACCCGACTGAGGCTTGTGGTGGGGAGCCTGAGTGCGCACGCGCGGCCCAGGTATAGGCCCAAAACCTGCCAGCCGCGGCTCGGAGAAAAGCCATCTCCTGGGGGCCTCCCCATGTTCCTCCACTCCTCAAGGAGGACCCCTTTACAGATGGAAGAAAAGGGGGATCTTCGCAGTGGTGGGTTCGGGCCAGAGGGGTCTGTGGGTTTGCCTGCACGTACGCCAGGTGCTCTCACAACGGGCCCAGGTGTTCGAGCCCCGTGGAGGCAGAGGGCTGCTTATTGCTGGATGATAGTGTCCTGCAGGGTTAAGGGATGGCGTGGGCACTCCCAGGGCGACAGAGGGCACCTGGCCTTTAGAGAGTTCCCTGGAAAATTCCCCGCCCAGGCCTCTCGTCCACAAGTCTATCCTGCGCACAGTGTCTGTGCGAGGCTAGGAGTGCTTCTGGGCAGTGTTCCCCAGCGGAAATCGCGTGGTCCTCTAGGTGGCAGGGAGGGCTCCTGTGTCCACAGACAGGTGCCCAGGGACCCTGTGGAACTGCTGTGACCTCTAAAGGGTGGGTTAGGTGAGCCGAGGGAGGTGTGTGCTTGGGAGCCTGAGTGCGCATGCGCGGCCCACGTATAGGCCCAAAACGAGCCAGCCGCGGCTCGGAGAAAAGCCATCTCCTGGGGGCCTCCCCATGTTCTTCCACTCCTCAAGCGTGACCCCTTTACGGATGGAAGAAAGGGTGATCTTCGCAGTGGTGGGTTCGGGCCAGAGGGGTCTGCGGGTTTGCCTCCACGTACGCCAGGTGCCCGCACACCGGGCGCTGGTGTTCGAGCCCCGTGGAGGCAGAGGGCTGCTTATTGCTGGATGCAAGTGTCCTGCGGGGTCAAGGAACGGCATGGACACTCCCCGGGCCACACAGGGCACCGGGTCCTTAGAGAGTTCCATGGGAATTCCCCCGCCCATGTCCCCGGTACCCAAGTATGTCCTTAGCACACTGTCTGTGCTGGGCTGAAGGTGCTGATAGGCAGTGTGGCCTGTGGGAAATCGTGCGGTCCTCTGAGTGGCAGGGAGGGCTTCAGTTTCCCCGAACAGGTGCGCAGGGACCCTGTAAAACTGCTGTGACCTCTCAAGGTGGGTCATGTGACCCCTCAAGGGTGGGGCAGGTGACCTCCCAAGGGTGGGTCACGAGACCCCTCAAGGGTGGGTCACGGGACCCCTCAAGGGTGGGTCACGAGACCCCTAAAGGGCGGGTCACGTGACCCGAAAAGCGTGGGTCACGAGACCCCTCAAGGGTGGGTCACATGACCCCTCAGGGGTGGGTCACGAGACCCCTCAGGGGTGGGTCACGAGACCCCTCAGGGGTGGGTCACGTGACCCCTCTGGGGTGGGTCACGTGACCCCTCAGGGGTGGGTCACGAGACCCCTCAGGGGTGGGTCACGTGACCCCTCTGGGGTGGGTCACGTGACCCCTCAGGGGTGGGTGACGTGACTCCTCAAGGGTGGGTCAGGAGACACCTCAAGGGTGAGTCCCGTGACCCGAGTGAGGCTTGTGGTGGGGAGCCTGAGTGCGCACGCGCGGCCCACGTATAGGCCCAAAACCTGCCAGCCGCGGCTCGGAGAAAAGCCATCTCCTGGGGGCCTCCCCATGTTCCTCCACTCCTCAAGGAGGACCCCTTTACAGATGGAAGAAAAGGGGGATCTTCGCAGTGGTGGGTTCGGGCCAGAGGGGTCTGTGTGTTTGCCTGCACGTACGCCAGGTGCTCTCACAACGGGCCCAGGTGTTCGAGCCCCGTGGAGGCAGAGGGCTGCTTATTGCTGGATGATAGTGTCCTGCAGGGTTAAGGGATGGCGTGGGCACTCCCAGGGCGACAGAGGGCACCTGGCCTTTAGAGAGTTCCC